>NC_132792.1:30730000-30810000 GCF_048418805.1 Vulpes vulpes | reverse complement strand
TCTTGTGTTAGTATTCAATATATAATTTTTGGGTTAATTATCCACTGTATTCTTATTCCTATTATTTTTTAAAAAGGCATATGAGAATGCTACGTACGTTTGAAATACATTGATCACTCATACTCAGAATGTCTTGCTTTTCAACTGCCAAATATTAAGATGGAGTTTTTGCTTTGAAACAAATCACTCATTTCTTGTGAATTTTAAGATTAATTAAATATAACATTAAAAAATAAGCCTTTCTCTTTGGTTTCTGGTACGTCTCATGGTGGAGATTTTATTTTCTACATTACTGGCTGAGTAACATTTCGGAAAACCTATTTTTACACTGGCCATGAAGAAAAGAAAAATGTATCCTGTATAATACTTGTTTTATTGATAAAATAGATTGGTATCCTTATCTGAAAGGTAACAAAATTAATTTCTTTATTTACAAATTCAAAATATATCAATGCATAGAATTTTTCTGAAAAAATGTAAGAATATTTAGTAGAATTTTAAAAATAGGCAAATTTTAAGATAGCTAATACACTAGTCCTGTTTTGTTTTGTTTTGTTTTGTTTTGTTTTTTAGGTGTTAAAGGGAATGTAAGAAAGTTTACCTCTAAAAGATCATTAATTATGAAGTCACTCTTTTTTTTTAAGTTCAGTGGGGTCAACAGTGCAAACATAAATGCAGTAGCATTTTTATCTGTAGTTGCTGTAAAAGAGTTTTTAAAACTTGGTGATATGACTTGGAATTAAAAGAGTAGTTCTTATATTTTCCATTTCTGGTAACTTTCTAAAGTGGCTTGTTTGTAAAATTGTGGGGTAAGAAAAACTATGAGGTTTAGTATATACCACAATATTGTTTAAACAGACAAACAATTTTGAGTTTTTCTATTAATTGTAATTAGAGACCTTAATGGTAAATATAATTGTATCAGCTCAATTACAAGGAGTGTAGCATCTCTTTGGATTTCACATAAGAGAACAGTGTTCATTGTAGACATCATAAGGTTACCAGTAATTGTAATTAAAATTCAAATATAGACGTAGAAAATATGGTCTGACTTGTGTCATGTACTATTTAAATTGGTGCTATTAAATTGTGAAAGAAAACAATACAATTAGATGTTCTACCTCGGATTTTTGCATTATGCTAATTTAAAATCTTATTCTGTATTTAAGGGTTAAGACAAAGATGTATACATTGATTTGTTTTGGGTTAATTGTGAGCCTAAATGAAGATATTCTTTGATTATAGCAATTGTCTAGCCTGTATCTATATTTATGTTTTGCCTATATGTAGTAGTGTAAATTAACTTTGTGGTACAGTTCAGGTAACTCACTTCTAGTCATGAGCTTTTCAAAGCTTCTCATCTGTGTTATTTCTGTTGTTTGAGGACTGTTTTAGGACTAATGAGCTCTTCCTTTACGTGACAAAAACAAAGAAATGACACACTGATTAGCCCATTTTGCTATTAGTTATCATCAGTGGACAAAGTTTTGAGAGAATAAGATCAAGGTAGTATGTTTGCTAAAATGGGGTATTTGGGACTAGATGTATGAATTTCTAGTATGGATATTTTTGCCTTCCTACATAGCTAAGGCAAATCAAGAGTGGGCCTATTTGCATTTTGATCAATCCCCACTTTTCAATATGTAACTTTTGCTGAAAAAGTATATTAAATAAACAAAGCCATTTTACTCATTCCACATTCTTTATTTTTCACATTTCAAGAAAACACTTGCCCGATACTTTCCTTCAAAATAATGCAATGTATATTCAAGTTTTAAGTAAAGTGATATATATAGAGAGGAAGTTTTTGGTTTTTGGCTAAATCGTGTGAAGTATCTAAAATTAGGTGTGTCTGGGAATAAAATATACTTTTCAGGAATCCTCCTTAACGCAATCTTTTTTGACTAAAAAGCGGGAGGTATATGGTCACTCTGGAGCTCTTAGGCTCCAAATCATGTCCCCTAGGAGTTTTTGTTACTTTCCTAGCTCCAAAGGACTAGCAGGACATTTCAGGTATTTTTGAAACCCTGCCTAATTCAACAGCTGCCACTGGGTAAAATTATCAGTTCATTCACTCACCAAATGAATAACAGCAAAAGTCCGTTGCTTCAGTCACCAGAGAATGTGTTTCCACCATAGATAAAAGGGTAAGTATGTATTATCATTCAATAAGGTTACATTTTTAAAAGCTGAAATGCAATTAAATTAATAAGCTCAGACATGGCAATATTTGGCATTCTAGAAAGAACTATCTCTTTAAAGGTATTAGCATAAAGATAGCACATTTGTTTATTATGCTTCCAAATCAGCTCCTAGTATCTCTGCCACAGGTAACAATTGACTTTTCAGGCTTCAAGTTAATAGCCTTGTCTCTTGCTTGTAGGGATCAATATTAGTATTAATTAATCACCATTATCGGCACTAGGATCTGGTTCTATTTGTTGTTACATCAGCAAAATATCAATATAGAAAGTGGACTCTCTGATCGTCATGGCAACTTCATCTCTTGGGTCAAAGAAAGTTTATCTTATCTGTGCATAGAGAGTGGCAAACTGTTTAGGGATCTAGTTTGAACTCTAAGAACATTGATTTAGTTTTTGTTTGCGAATAGAGGCTGAATTCCAATCACAAGGGATAGGTAAGATTTAAATATTAATGCCGAGAGGCTTGTCTGAGAGGGTGTCATACCATTACTGTCAGACTGTCTGTTTGAGATGACAAAAAGGTAGAGAAGAATTGTCTAGTCAGGATTATTTAAAGCTTTAGTAATTTGTGCTTTGGCAAATACTTCTAAACATGAGTATATGATAATTACCAGGTCGATTGGTTTTGGTCAAGATTTCAGATGTTAAAATAAGAGCCTGTTATTTTTTCTCTTTCATCCCTTCTTTCCTGGTCCATTACTATACTGTCCACTACCTTAAAAAAGTACTTTTGAGGACTACTTATGTCTCAGGATGGGTGTGAGATCACCAGTCGCCTGTCTGAAACCAAGAGTTTTGCTATGCATTTTCAGGTCCAAGGAAGAAATTTATCTGGGAATATTTTAATACTAGATATTCTTTGTTAGTAAGGGAAATCCTACAGCACTAAGCTAATAGGATAGATGTCTTTGAAAAATGTTTGCAAAGATAATAAAAGATCACAAGTTGCTAAAGTCAGGAAACAAAATATGTGCTGTTTTGTTGATATTATCAAAATACGGTGATCACTGAAAATGAGCATTTTCCCCCCTAAATCACATGTTGGAAATTCATCTCATTTTTCTTAAAAATTATGATAAAGAATAAAACTGGATTTAGAAATATTAGAAACAGTGCCTGCAATACTCCAGAGTAGGCACTAACTAAACTTGTAGTCACTGAATAAATAAATATGTTTGTGTAAGGGGAACCCGTATATGTCTCTCATGATTTTGGGGGCTTTAAGCAAAAATGTCAAGTGCCTGGTGCCATATAATTGCTTATTTGTTCCAGGCATTGTCCATATAACAGCCAGAATTCAACTCTTTGTATGGTCTGCAAGGCAATGCTAATTATCATTTAATATTTCTGGTAATATTCCCAGAGATGTAATACAAGGAGTATGTTCATTAGAGGCAGTCGTATAATATCTAATATTAAATAGAACATTTCATTTGGGCATCTGCCATTGACTGCTTCGTTTTTTTGTTTTGTTTTGTTTTGTTTTATTTGTGAAAGTGTTCCCCTTTGAATTGCTAGAAGTTGTTGAATAGTGTTAATCTGAGATTTCTTGTACATGATTTGGCCTATGGTAATGGCAAATTTATTACAAATAGCTATTACAAAGGTAGGTATGATATAATAGTTTATATATAGGCTGTCACAAATATGTATAATTTTAATGGCCTACCTGAAGGTTTATAGCACCTAGCTTTTGTGTCAACAAAACATTTTAAAATTTTTGTTTAAATTTTAAAATACATCTGAAAATTATCTTTAAAGGAGAATTTAATTGAAGATATATTTAATGTTATTTTTCAGTTGATTTCCTTCTCAGAAAGACAAATTCTTTTGAGGATATAAGTTACTCTAATCTACATTTAGGAAATTGGTGAGCATCTCTTAGACACAGTAAAGGAGAATTTTCAACCGGTTGAAATATAATATTTCAACCGGTTGAAATACAACATTGCCAGTGAAAAATTTCTTATTAAGTGTGAGTTACTTGACATTGATTTTTCAGCCATAATCTCTAAAATTCTTAGTATAAGATTTGCAAATTGTTTAATCAGTTGAAGAATTAATTACAAAATTTAGAGTTATAGGCAAATATTTGTCCTTCATTGACTATTAACCTAGAACTTTTAACTTTAAATTTTCTTATTATATGTTCCTTTGCAATATATTCTATATTGATGGTGCCCCTTTAACAAAGACTTGAATTTGCTCTGCTTTGGTATATTCTAAAGTTGTTGTGAGCCTGTAATGAACTGGGGATTAGAAGATTAAAAATAGTGAATTAGCAAGTCTTCAAGTCCAGCTGAGGAACCCATTCCTCTAAGTTTATACAAAAAGTAGCTAAACACCATATACTATTAAGTAGTTTTTAAAATAATGAAAATAATAAATAATAGTGAAGGATAATTAAATACACTCAATGTTGTCCATTTCCCTCTTTTACTACATTTAGATTACCTCATTTTGGAAGAGTAGTTTTAAAGGTTTTCAGACAATTCAATGACAAGATCAGATTATTCATAATTCAGTGACAAAAATTTGTGTCACAGATTAATTTTAGCATATTTGGTATTCAAGAAATTTTTAAAATCTTTTTATTTCCTCCAGTAGCTATGTAAAAGGAAAATTTTTTTCATGTCGCAAGTAGAAGCTTGCTTATTTCTCATATCTAGTGCTTACAAAATGTAAAATGCCATGTACTGGTAAGCCTTCTTGCTTACTGCGTGAGCTGAGAAGTTCAAAGGCACTTGTTTTTTTTATAAACCCCTATGAATTCAGTGGGAATCTTTGGGAATGATGTGTTTCTCATTATGTACAAATTATTTTCATGGTGTGTATTCTCTTCCATGTCAAAATATATCACTGTAATACTTTGTGGTTTTTACAGCCCATGCTTATATTAAAGTATGTATTTATGTGGATTAATTCTGTGGTAAATTTTGTACTGCTTTAAAAACCTTTACAAAATATAGTTCAGTGAAGTTTTTGAGAGATGGATGGCATATTGATCACATTGCCTATTAGTGAAAATCTTTTATTTGTTATGGAAGTTGTTTTGATTTTAGGAAAAATCTAAAAATGTAATCGCTTCTTGAAGAATAAAAAAGGCAAGTTAAGCAAATAGACAGTTACTTGTGCTAGCATAGATTACTTTCAGCAGCAAAATACCTGTATAATTTGCTATTCTCAGTTTTGTGTTAAAATTATGTAACAGGTATTTATTCAGAATTTTGAAGTTTCTAATTCATAATTTATGTCACGATCATTTCCTTACCTATGTTGTGTATTCTGTAGCATGTCATTAGAGCAGTGGGCCAGCTCACATGGGTTTGGCAACAGCACAGAAGGTTTAAACATTTTTTTCCCTCTGAGACTCCATATAAATAGATAAGAAGGCTTTTAATTTTCTGAGTTATTTTTATTTGGGATAAAATTGTCTGAATTTGTATTGTCTTCTTTCTCTTCTTGAAGTGACATCCCCAAATTCTCCTTTTGATAGCTTTTCTGCCTCCATTGTCCTCAAAATGACCACGTTTTCCAATGACATTTGACCCATACCTAAGGACTTGCATATTTTGGATATTGGGTCTCCCACAGCCAAGAACAGACTCATTGTACAGGGGAAACTGACCAAGATGGGACATGTGTGAATCTGAAATATGCAAGAGTTCATTTGCAAATATATTAGGTAGCTGCTAAAAATATCATCCCACTTCTTAACAGTGTGCATCTTGGACAAACAGGCGCATATTTTGTCATCGAGTTGCTTAAGCTTCTGAAGTCAGGGCTACAACTGGGTCAGATGATAAGATGAGCACAACAGAGAAACGAAGAGCGCGTCTGATAAAACCTGATTGATTGATGTCTGGCTTCCCCACCATCACAGGCAGTTGACAGTTAGTTTGGGATCAGATGATTTGGCTTTTGCGATAGAAGATGGGGCCTGGTAGGCAAAGCCTGAAGGACAAAAAGGTCGGTTTCTGTGTAGTGTCAAGTAATGCCGAGCTCCCACAAGGTGGGACGTTATTAATATTTCATTCTTTCTTTTTTAGGTCCAGGCCCTAACATTTGATAGTCCCTTAAAGGCATGAAGATTCAATCTACAAACAGAAATATGTGACTACCTTCCTGTTTTATTTGATTTAATGTTCTTATATTCTTTGTGTCATAAAGTGCAAGAGCATATGTTTATTTAATGATTATGTCATATTTTATATGGTAGTTTGCAATATATAATGACTTTTTACATATTGCATGTAATTATGATCTTATAAGGTAAACTGTTCTAAAAATAATAACATAAACTGGCTGAGCTTAATATTTAAAAAATAAAGTTTATGGAGGGCCATAGGTTTCCTGAGGTAAAATTACAATGTAAATTAACCTAGAGTTATCAGTTCTAAGTGTTTTGGTATTACAGATTATGAGAAGCTTACATGAAAAAATATTCTGTTACACAATTTAGACATGTCAGAGTTTGGGAAACGTTGGCTGGCACATTGGTAGACCTTTATATTTTATAGGTTCATGGTAACTGCTTGGTTGTGCTATAGTTTCTGAATTCTAATCTTGCTGGTGAGGGGATTATTAGGATGTGTCTGTGTGTTTTAATCATGGACAACCCCGAATTCTTGATGGCTATTAGAATGGCCTTAAAAACATATGCTAGCTAGTTTATATGCTAGCACAGAACAAAATTATAGTTCACTTTTCTGTTAGAGCATAATTAATAATTAGGTTAAATATTCTTAGATGAAAGAAGGAAGGGAAGAAAGGAAAGAAAGAAGTACAGGAGGAAAGAAAGAAAAAGAAGAAATTAAAGAAGAAGGGGAAAAAAGAAAAGGAAAGAAATGAAGGAAGGGAATTAGAGTGGGTAGTTTCAGAGTAAAATCTTTTCCAGTGTTGGCCACGAACATTAGTACAAGTGTTACAGTATTGGAATTTGGACAGCTTGGATTTGAATTTAGATTTAGGACAATTTGATAGTCTCTAGAAATCCTTTAGGATGTATCACTTTTCTCTGAGTTTTAAGGGTCACATCTCCAGAGGACAGTTGGGTCTCAGCTAATACTGTGGGCTTAATATCAGCAAGATGAATTCTGCAAGGTGCTGTATTGCTGATAGTACAAGTGGAATACTGTATGAAGCACGTGTGCCAAAACCTGAAGTGGTACTCGTAGTAAGTGATCAGAGAAGGGGGGCTGATGGCCATTTCAGCAGTGATTAGTAATACTTCCTGGAAGGGTGCTGTAAGAAAATGACTTGGACTTTTCTACATACATTCATATGGAATGAATATCTATCTATCTATTATCTATCTATCTATCTATCTATCTATCTATCTATCTATCTATCAATCTATCACCTGTCTTAGAAACAGTGAGGAATCATTATAGGTACACTTACAAAGATTTTTTATAGAAAAGATGTTTCAGGCAGAAGCATCACAGCCTTAGTGAACCTGTTCTGATGGTCACATCGCTGATATGAATCCAGTAGTATTACTTACTACTAATAGTAATGGTTAACACTTACTACATCAGGGAAAAGAGAACACAAGTGGATTTTTCTTGTATGATTGGTGTGTAAGTCTTTAATACATTTTTTTAACCATTCAGGTAAATCTTTCATTTTAAGAAGTGTAACAGTTGACAAATGCAAATTGGTTTGATACTATGTAGGGAGATTTTTTTTTTTCCCTTGAGTATCCATGAGGCTCTCTAAAGTTTATTAACTTGCTTTTCTACGCACACACCCACACAGACGATATCATAGTTTATCTAAAACTTCCTTCTCAACGCCTTTATTCCTTCAGTTTTTTGTTTCTGTTATTCTGTGTGGCTTTGAATTGCACACTTCCTTTTGCCTAGGCATAAGCTGCATTTGGAAAATATCTAATTATACATTGAGGAAAATTGGAGGTGACAAATGAAAACAATGTCAGGTCATAAAAATAATTAATATCAGCAGTTCTTATAAATGGAAAGTAACAATCAGCTATTTGGTCAGCTAGACTGCAATTTCGTGATTAGTCCCATAGCTTCAGGAATCTCATTTAAGGAAGAGTAGGAGTTTGAAGATGCAGTGGCTAGACTGATTAGTCTGACATTCACTTTGATGTTTTTTCACTGTTGGTTTGGAAGTTTTTGTTTCGAAGAAAAAACAATAAGATTTTAGGTATAGGATGTTACTTTTTAAAAACATTTTTTTTCTATTTATTTATTTATCATAGTCACAGAGAGAGAGTCAGAGACACAGGCAGAGGGAGAAGCAGGCTCCATACACTGGGAGCCCGATGTGGGATTCGATCCCAGGTCTCCAGGATCGCGCCCTGGGCCAAAGGCAGGTGCCAAACCGCTGCGCCACCCAGGGATCCCAGTATAGGATGTTACTAAGGAAGATCTAGTACCAGTGCTCTCTATCTCTTAGGTATTACAAGAGGTGAAATAAATGTTAGCTGCACATTGTTCTTATTATCCTAGAAAGAAAAATAATTATTATATATTAATTCAGGGCTTTCAAACCTAGGATCCATAGGCTTTGAGGAGTTTATGAATATCCATACATTTTATGCAAAATTAGAGTATTAAAGAATTTTTCTGGGAAGGGGTTTTCATGAAATATTCAAGGGGCTTCACTTTAGATGGGCTTATCAAAACTTTTAAGACCACTCTAAAGAATTTCTGTATGTGTGTCAGATGATCACTTGTTACATTTTAAAATATAACCATATAAATAGGAGTTGTATTTTTATTTGTCAAGTGACTTTTTTCAAAAATATAAAATCAGGTCTATCACCTTTATGCTCTAAATCCTTCTCCAGTGGATGTCCTTTGTAATTAATTCTTGAACTTTTTGTTATGACCTCCCGCATCTTCCCTGATCCGTTCCTTGCCTTCCTGTCTCATCTGATCACCAAATATACCATCATCATGTGCCATTTCCCTTCCCAATCCTTGTCCTGGCTGATCCCCCCAATCACCTGCATTTACCACATTCTGTTTTTTCTGGTCTTCTTTCTCTTCCTTGAACGTGCCAAGCTGCTTTTCTTCCTGCAGTGTTATTTCCCTAGATTTTTTATATTGCTGACTCCTTCTTATCACCCTGCACTTCCTTCACATGTAACTCTTCAGGAAGGCCTTCCTTAACCCCTTACGGAGAGTTTTCTGGCCCCCTACATGGCTAGTTTGCTCTCTAGCCCATTACCCTTTTATTTTCATTACACCAATGGTTATCTGAAATTATCTCATTTATTTGTTGGTATGTTTATCTGTTTAATAGATAATTTATCACTAGATTCTAAAGTCAATGGCTGTGGGATCTGGTTATGTTTCCTTAGGCATCTCCAGTTGCTAGAAGATTACCTGGCACATCACAAACGCTCAAAGAATATTGGCTGAATGAATGAATGGACAGTTTGTAAAAATCCACATCATTTCCCATGGCGTATCTTTTAGCAAAGCTGGTTTTGCAGTTGTTCTACCCAAGGGAAAAAAAAGTTACCCACATGCTTTAAATTAACTCCTGTTTTTCACTTAGCAGTCATTAAATGGACATATACCAAGTATCAGTTTTTGTATTGCGTTAAACCCTGGAGAAGGGAGAATACGAAAGTGAATAAACTGTAGTCTTTCCCCTCTGGTAGCACACTAGATAAGGAAGGAGAAAGTCATGATTGCTGTACACTACAATATATTCACAATAGATGGAAGTATGAGGTGTTGTGGCACCAAAATGCCCAGGCAAGTTCAGAGAAGCCTCTAGAATGAAGTCTTTCATAATCTGGATTTTGAAGGATGAGCAGGAGATCCAGTAATGATGAGGGGAATTTCATCTTGACTGAAATCAACAGCTTGGCAGATAGCAGAAAGGCATTGAAGAAGATGATAATTTCAAGGTCCAGTGAAGAATTGTGATCAAAGATGTGTCTACATGGAAAAGAAGGGCAGAGAATGCAGCTTGAAAGCTAACTTGGAACCACATTTTTAAAGGGTTTTGTGTGCCATGTTAAAGAACTTGAATGTATCCTTTAGGTAATTGATGGTCAGTGCAGATTTTGAAAAATAGAGCCTGCTTAGTGTATTTTGAATGTGCTTGATAATTACATGGCTGTATCTAATTGTCATTTGGTAATAGGTGAGGACAAGAAGCCTGTGAGCTGACAGTGGGTTTTAGTCGCCTTTCATTTTGTTAAATTTAACAATTATTGTTATCTCACGTTCAACTTTAGTCCTTCTGTGCTACCCTCTAACTTTTAGATGTAGATTTAATAACAGCATTGACATGGACACTAAAACCATCACTCAGTGCTTTCAATAGTTTAGTAGAAATATTTTATTGAGGCGAGACAACACATGGAAAAATAAATGAACAGAACAATATCTTTTTAATTGAATCTGTTTGTGCTTGTGAGATTGTCTTTGGTAGTAGGTTTCCATTCATTCATATGCATTAGCCTACTTTTATAACTGAATATCTAGAAGGATAAATTTACGTTCAATAGTAAGTGGGCAGAGTAATTTTTACTAGGATTGCCAATTGTTGCAACCTCTTTGAAAGACAATGTGGCACTTTATAGCAATTACAATTGTACATATACTCTTGGGCCCAGTGATTTCACATATTCCATGGAGACTCTCATGTGTATGCTGGCTACAGCATAGTTTGTAACAGCAAACATTAGGAATTACTTAAATGTCCATTGATAGGGAATAGGTTAAGTAAAATTATAGTATAACCATCATCGTAGTTTATGTATTATAAAGGATGGGGCCATATGTGTCCATGTTGATATGGAAGCATCTCAAAGACTTATGAAATAAAAACAATAATAAATAAAAACCAATCAATCAGTCAGTATTGGTGTCTCCTTACTTGTTAAAAATGAAAGAATGAATGGATAGATATATATATTTGTATTTTGTCATGAAAACATCTGAAAATTATGAGAAATTATTAATGATGCTTTTCTTTGGGAATTGGGACTGGGAGTTTGGAGTAGGGCATGGATTCCCTTTCCACTGTGTGCCTTTTGATAGTTTTTAATTTTTTAACCAACTAGAATTTTAACCAGTTATAAATTAATGTCATTAATGAAAATTAACACAAGAGTAAAAGGTATCCATTGGAAGATGCATATATGATTTTCACTACCAGTGAAAGCCACTACCAGTACTGGTACTCATAAATCCTTTATGGGGAAGAGGGAGAGGAATCAAGTGTATATTGCCACTATAATTAAGTGTTAAATGGCTCATGTTCCCCTCAGTTATGTAATTGGGAGGGTAGAGATACTGTTGGGGGTTGGGAAGAAAGAATAGGAAATGGATAAAAATATTTGATACAATGTTTCAATATCTGTCTAATTCAGACATTACTGTGAGGGAGAATGGCTATAATGATAAATTTTTCTGTAGTTCTTATTAAGCTTAATATGAGAATATACCAAAAGTGAGCACTCCAGTGAAGATTAAGCTCTGTTTTACTTTAGAGAAGGAGAGCACAGAGAAAAAGATTCTAAATACATTTCCTTTTAAAGTATAGTATTTCTCTCTTCTCAGCATAGGTCATGGCTATGTTATTAACCTCAGATTAATAGTGTATGATACTTTGGTTTTAGATAAAAGATCTATTCTTTAAGATTTGATGTACTATTATAGGCTCTGTTTCACAAAAAGAAGTTTATCCCCATGACATTGTTTTTCTGAGTTCAGAAATTTTGTCCTGCTCTGCTTAGAACTGTTCATTTTTAACCCATATTCAGTATTTCACGTTTGGAATGATATTAAAATGCCTATCATTTTTCTCCAGATTATTATATGCAGATATATTTTGGTTCTGGACCACATACATTGCTTCTTTTTGCACCTTGTTAATGATTCTGCATCCTTGAGAATCTTCCAAGCTGTCACATGTATTATTGTAGGAAGCAGCAACAGCAGCAAAAGCAGGAGCTGAACCAGTTCATGGTATAGGCTGAATCTTCAAGTTTCAGTTGGATTTAAGGATGCCTTGAAAACATACACAAAGGTCTTAATTCATAAATGCCACCATAAATTTCCTTTGATAATTATTATAGAAAGGAAAAAGAAATAAACGATGTTGAATTTTTGTCAAATAATTTCAAAAAGGTGGGCATAAAAGTTGGAATAGAAGTAACATATACAGTTGAAAGAAATTATAATCTGAACACAAAAGAAATATTTGCTTTTCTTATTTGAAGGAACCTAAAGCCTAGAAAAGTTAATACATCCTACTAAGTTTGTTTTTACCTGTTAGAGTCTTCTACTATTCTCAGCCTTGTTAGCGCATATGACCAAAAGATCAGTTTCATTCATTTTATTCTTATGAATTCCGAAAAAACCTAGGGAGACCTGAAGATTTTATTGTATTTTTATATTTTACATTCTTAGTTTGGACAGTGGTACTACCAGGATGCATGGTCAAAAGGAGATAAATTCATCTAATCAGTGGCTTTATGCAATGACTGTATGCAAGTCAGAGAATTTGTTTGGAAAAAAAATTTTTTTTTTGATTTGGCTTCTTGAGGCTTCTTGTCATCAAGAATTCTGTTCCTAAAGATCTAGAGAAGTATCAGAGGAAAACAGACCCAAAGTGGATCCAGCCCCCTGCTTCCCTGTGGCCTGCTGATGTCCCAGCCATCAAGTGTTGAAAAGCCACAAGTGGTTTTCATGATGATAAAGTTAGTGGTTGGTACTAAAAATAGGCTCAGAGCAAGGCCCAGTAGAAGTTATTGAAGATGATCTGGTTAAAACTACCTCTGCCTGGAAGATCATACAACATTTCTAAAATGACTGATTTCTAAAGCGAAAAGTCATTAGAATTATTTTAATAATAATGTTATTAATTTTGTTATTAGGATCCATTTTCAAAATCAGGTGGAAGACTACATGCAGTGTATCCTGATCAAATGGCAGGCCACTTCTCCACAGCCACCCTGTGGAACTGTGTTAGCCTATAGGACTGAAAATTCTAAAAAATAACTTTCCAAGCTAATCTACTTGAAAATGAGAGTGTAGGTAAACTTACCTATTAACTTTGAGACAATGGAATAGCTGCCTGTGGAATAGTACTTGAAAGGATGTAAGGCACAAAGCCACATATTAACCTTCTTATTTAGAAGCGGATTGATGTATCCAACCACTCATTAGAGAGGGGGGCGTTTATGGTATTTTGATTAAGAACTTTGGAGGCTTGTATCAGGGTTCCAGTGCCAGCTCTGTTACTTCCTTGTTACATGTCCTTGAGCAAGTTACTTGTCCTGTGACGTAGTTTCCTCTATTTATTGAAAAGAGGTAACTAAAGAAACTGTTACAATGGGTTAATTTGCATTTTATCAATTAATGCATGCTAAGAGTTTATAACAGTACCAGACATATGCTAGTAAAACATTTTTTTATTATTGGCATTTTTGAGGTCAAATCATGAAAATAAATTGTTCTCTTATAGGAAAAAATATCCCCAGGCATCTAAAATATAAACTTAAAGGTCTTTGGTTTGCATATCCTAATAGGTGAATATTTAAATGCAGTATTTTCTTTCTGTAAATCGTGTTCCTACTTGGAATAGAAAGATAGATCTTGTTGAATATCTTAAATAATTGAAATTTTTTGCTCTGACAGCTCTAAAATAGTTAAGTTTTCTTCTGAAGGAAGAAAATGTTTCAAGCTTCACTGGGAAATGCCGCATAAAATATATTGGTAGTAAAATGTAATCTATTTATCACACATATATAGCTATAAACCAGTAAATGTTTTTAAAATTTATGAAATCTGTTACAGACCATTTTGTCTAATTTTCTGGTATTAAATAACATGAAGTACCTTGAGTATCATAATATTACTAGAAAATGTGAGTGGTAAGGTTTTCTTTCTTCGCCCTCCAGACAGTTCTGGAGTTTATACACAAAACTTCATTTAGAAAGAACCTGAGTGGAGTATCTGAAAAGGTCATTGAAGAAACCAATTGGTTAAAATGCATTTGGATGACCTGAACTCATAGTTGTTATGTCTCTAAATCCCAGACATACTTTATTAGGACAATCCAGCTGGTTTGCTATTTCTATCTCCTCATTATCAACACGTTATGGTATGGCCTCTTCCCTCTCTCTTCCAACGCCAAGAATTTGGCAGGGACACCATGCTAGCAAGTCAGAGACTGGGGGTTGGGGGTGGGGAAGAACAACAGCTTCAGGCTGCTGCAACGGTAGGAAAATGTTTTGTCTAAACATTTTGCCACTGGGTTAAGGTTGATAATGAACATTTGTAGACTCTACTTGAAGAATTTGAAGAAATAATAAAATTTCAGTAGTTTCTGGAAATAGTCTTAAGAAAAATTATATTCATGCTGGTCTATACTTCCCTATATATATAGAATATGTAAATCTCAAAGCTCCAAATTCTTTGCCTTTCACCCTTTTCCCAGTCATGCTAATATTACAAAAGCTTAAGAAAGTGAGGAAAAAAAAAAAGATTTTGCCCCTATGTCTTATTTCATAGTTTGCCTGATGAAAACCAACTTAATAACTGAATATCATGGCACATTTTATTATTACATGAGTGACTACTAAATAGACTAAAGTAGAACCTCTTCTAATATATCACAGTGTAGAGAAAACAGACATGTAAATCTGTTTATGGTTATGGTTCAGTTTTGTTTAAAATTAAAATGAAAGGCAATCACCTTAAGAACTCCTTTGACAATTTCATAGGATTTCATATTTTGTGTTAGTAAAGCTCCTTGAAATTTATCTTAGGGCTTTCACAAAAATATGGATTATCCATTTTATAATGGTTAATACACATGATCTTTTCTTGTGTGGATATATATGCAATTTTGCGTGCTATGTATATTCTTCTTATAGATCTTTTCTATAAAGAACTCTCTTCAAATTGTCCTACTGACATTCATTGGAATGACTTCATAAAATATTTTCTGTACTTTGATAGAATGTTTTAAAAATCATCTCAAATTAAAATTATTTATTTCCTTTTCAGCAAACATGAATTATGCTATCAGAGCAACCTGAAGGTATTTTTTTCAGGATATTCTATGTTACTATAAAATATTAGATTTTAATAAATAAAGGGTCATTTTGTCAGTACATAGTGATATTTATGATAAAGCAAATAGATTATGATCTTTTTTGTTCACTTAGGAAGCAACTACAGAAGGAAATATTTCATTCACATATATATTACTTATATATCTTAAAATGTCTTTATTTGATTCTTAGATATATCCTATACATAACTCAGACATCTGAATGATGGCAAGTATAATGTTATCAATATCAATAGAAACACAGTAATTTAGAAATAGATACCCAGAGTAATTTTTTAAATAATGTTCTTTCCCCATTGGCAAAATAGATTACTTTATGTTTCTTATTTAACTTATTTTATCTTATTTAGCTTATTCTAAAAGTCAGTCATGGGTTTTCATGTTTTAAAAATATTTAAGTTGAATAATAATAATAATAAAGTGGGACTTTAGTAATCTGAAAAAAGGATAAACCTATGAGAGAGGGAATATATATCCCATACTTTTATTAGAGCAAAAAAAAATGTAATCTCTTGTTATTCTGTAGTCCAGAATTGTGCCCATCAGTATGGAAGTGAGTAAAAGACTCAGCTTCTTTCTAAAATCTTGATTCCTTGAAGTTTTCATCACCCTAGGAAAAAATGGAATAGGAGTGTGTATGAACTTGCGTGCATCTTATTTTATTATTGTAGTAACACTTACTGAATATGTTGATAGGACATTGAAATGTACTGTGGGAAGAAAAAGAAGAATGTAAATTAAAGGAGAAATAGTTTATTCACAAATTAAAGAAAATGTTCCCCTGGGTGTCTCCTTAATTGATGAAGAGCAAATAATAAGTAGGGTACAGTTAACTAGACAAGCAGAGAGGGGCAGGCATATCTCTCAGGACTGAGGTTAGAACCTCAGGCTTTCTAAGTATGAGGGATTTGTAAATTAAGCTACTCTGTTACTGTCAGAATTAATATGTGGATAAAAATCTGTGTTTTCAAGGCTCTTACAGCATTTTTTGTGTCCCTTCTTTATTTTTAAAAGTAGTTTTATGTTATTTTTGTACTATTAACATTCTACACTTATGACATTTCTGCCCTCTCACTACCGACACTGAACAATAGAACTACTTCAATTAAGAAACAGAACATCAGCCCCTGGCATCTTATTCTGTTGTTCCATCTTTTTTGCTAGGGAGAATTCATTTGTTTCTTAATTAAGAAAAACACCAATAGCATGAAAAATCTGCTTATGGTACCTGAATGGTAATTAGGCAAAAGGTAAAAAAGAAACATGCACATACATTCCAATAGCAGCCAAAATGAACTTGAGCTGATAAAAATGAACTAAACTACCCTTGCATAAATGGAGGCTGAGAGAAGTGTACAGTCATTATGGCTAAGACAATATGCAAACTATCTTCAAAGAAATCAAATTGCTAGAGTGTTTTCATTTGCATGTATTAACTATTAACATAATGAGGAGAAGTGACATTGGACCCGGATTGTGTGTCTGTTCGGATTGATAACTCTACTGCATCTGCAAACAGACGCCCAAAAATCATGCTAGTAGTTAGATCAGAGTTGAACTCTGCAAAGTGGGCTAAAATGAAATCTAGAGCTTGAGGTACCTGCTGAGTTACTGAATGGTTGACATCTCTTTCATTCACATTCTGGGTCATTTTCTCTTTCTGTTTCTGTCTGTCTGTCTCTCTCCCATCCCTACCCCCACCCCTGCGCCTTTATTTATTTTACAAAACCAATAATAACATTTCAGTGTAAATTCTCATTTGAGATATATTGGTTTTTCCCAGCACAACTTTTCACTAACAACAGATGTTATAAAGGGGGTCTTAAAGGACCACAGGGTTAACTTAAGATCTGTTACAGTATTTGGAAATTTAGGTTTTTTGTTTATTTATTCCCAGCAAATATAAATCTAGGAAGAAAAGGAAATTGCCATATATTGAGCTCCTCTTACGGTACCATGCTTTGTACAAAGAGTTTTTGTCTTAGAAAAGTGGAAAGAGTCCTTGAGAATCACAATGAAGGAGATGTGGCAGTGAAAGACTTCTCTAGCCTTTTAGGTAACCTTAAGAACAATCCCTGAACTTCTGTGTCTTAATTCATTCTCATCTGTGAAATGGGGTGATGTGACTATACTAATCTAAAAATCTTTGAGGCCAGTAGGTAATTTCAGTGTTTTAAAAAGCTCAAGAGAAGTTGGGCGGTCATCACTCAGAAACTTGTCCAGAGCAACTAATGTGGTTTCCTGTGAGTCATGGGATTTATCACATAGTAGGACAGCATTTCTAATCCACGTTGATGAGAAACTCTGACAACTATGTAAGTCTTTGAGGAGATTTAAGAAGACAAAGCCAAAATATATTTCTTGATTTTAGAATTTGTATTTTGATATTCCTCAAGTCAGAACATAGCTTGCTTTAAAAATGAATATATCCATTTAATGTTACAATTTTCTTCTTCTGAATAACTTACCATTGTGTCTTACAAATGATGGAGGCTGCTAATTAAGAAATTCTGTATCATTTCTTTTCTACAATTTTGTTTATTCTATCAACAAATATGTATTGTGATCTTTCTCTGAGTCTTATAGGCACTGTTCTATGAATAGAGGTCAGTAGTACCCTAGGAAGGTAAGTTCTCTGCTCTCCTAGAGTTTATATCCTGAAGGTGGGCAACAGGCAATAAATACAGTGATTCAGTGTGCACAGCGTAATTTTAGATTGAGATAAGTGTATGCAGAAAACCAAATAGGGTCATGTGACTGAGAGTGACTCTTGGGATCCTTAAATGATCTGTTAGTCAAAAATTGCCTGGAGTACAAAACTTGTTGCTATTGTTGAGGAGCAAGAAAATTAATCTTTCCTTGTGAATTGTTGGGACCCACTTTTAAGGGTGAGGGGAGACTGTAATCTCCTGGAGACTGTTAATCACCCCAAGCCCCAACAGACCAACTGAAAGCTATCACCCTTCTGAAGAGTTTGGTTGCCAGAAGAACACCCTGGGAACCGTTAGATTTTATTTAACAAAGTTTTGAGGAGAAATGTGTCAGAAATGGAGTTAGATTGTAGGGCTAACATATTACTAAGGCAGACACAGTCCACACCCTCATAAGGCTTTTATTCTAGGAGAGATAGTGGATTCAGGAACCTCAGTCCAATGCCTTAGGATTTTTCAGACACATTGTTTATTTATGTGATATTTAAATGAATATTTTCAACAAATGGGGAATAATCAATCCCATTATAATTACAGAATACTGTCAATATTATGGGAGGTAGTTTCTATTATAATATATGAGTATATGTGACATTAACACAATTGATATGTCCTCATTTTATGTTTATATATATATATATATATAATTTTTTTTTCCTCTGAATGGGTACTTTTAACTGATTAGATGAATTGGTAATCCTTGGAAATTTTGTTACTGACCATTATCAGTACTGTTGGAGTACCAGCTGTGAATTTTTTAGGTTTGAAGCCATGTTAATTCCACTTTAATTCTATTTTGCAAAACATGCATCACTGCTTAATATAAATGGATGTGTGTGACCTCAGAACCCCGTAGAGATGATTGGGAGCTCTTTGGGACCAGTAAACATTGGGACCATTTTGAAGCATTACACTTTTGTATTCCAGGCAAAAGATTCATTAGGTGTTAGGGGGAAGAATTTCTTTTTTTTTTTTTTAATTTTTATTTATGATAGTCACACAGAGAGAGGCAGAGGGAGAAGCAGGCTCCATGCACCGGGAGCCCAACATGGGATTCAATGCCGGGTCTCCAGGATCACGCCCTGGGCCAAAGGCAAGCGCCAAACTGCTGCGCCACCCAGGGATCCTGGGGGAAGAGTTTCTTTACTGGTTTTTCAACTGGAGGTGGCATAGTGAAATGGCCCAGGCATTTGCCATTGTCAGTAGATGAATTCCTCTGCTCACGGAGAACATGGGAGAAAACCTCCAACCTATGGATGCATGAAGAATTTTATGCTTCTGAAGATTTCAAATAAACATCTTCTCGTATAGGAATAGATGAGTTGAGAGTACTCTTTGAAGACATCTCCATACTTAATGATACCTTATTGTCTGTTTTCATGAATATGCAGATTATAAAGAAATCTGTTTCATATTTAAGTGGTAACTTAACCTTTCTGCCACATATATTTATTAAAATGTCAAAATCTCCTTTGAGAAAGTCAGCTTGATGATCTATGTTGAATCATTCATTCAGATTCAGCCTAAAGAGGTTAAGAGGTGGGAGCAGGTATTGTCATATTCTCTTAGACATTACCTAAGGATTAGGAAGCACAGTTGTTCAGGAGACCTAAAGAAAGTCAGATACATAGAAAGCCACACGGAAAAGTCTGAAGAATTCCTTATGGAGAAATAGAAGTTCTTCTTATTCTATCTTATATTTACTTCAAACTCACAACAAAAATCCCTTAAATACCTCCCTCCTCAAAGGACTTGTTTTCTCTTTATCAGTTGCAGTTGTGTTGAATCTATTTGAAAGGGAAACAACCAATTCAGAGTCATTGTTATTAACATCATTCATGGGCAGCCCCGGTGGCGCAGCGGTTTAGCGCCGCCTGCAGCCCGGGATGTGATCCTGGAGACCCGGGATCGAATCCCATGTCGGGCTCTCCGCATGGAGCCTGCTTCTCTCTCCGCCTCTCTTTCGCTCTCTCTGAATAAATAAATAAATCTTTTAAAAAAATAAACATTGTTTATTTTTCTGGATATGAAAACTGTACCTGTGGAATAATATATCTTGGGGTTTCATACTAATCTCTACCAGTGCCTCTCCTGCCTAAACTGCTGGGTATGGTACATGAACCAATAAAAATATATCAACTGGTCTTCTAGAAACAGACTCAAGTGCTGAAGGTGGAGGGGGACAGACTTAATACATGCCCCAAAATTTTAAATTATTTCTTTTAATGGGTTTCACTATGTCTCTTAATGGAAGCATCAGCTTTCAGAATGATGCAGGGTGGGATGATGTTCTAAAACTGATGGTGACATGTGATAACATCCTGAATTTTGGTTAAAAAAGAAGGCAACTGTAGAAATACAGAACAAGAAGAGGGAGACGTATATGCTACCAAAATTAAAATTTCAGAGATATTTCAGTTAATTGTGCATCTTTACTGGGAGTCTGGAATGATTCCACAATGTTCAGTATTTAACAAGGAGTCCTGCTATGCTTTGTCCTGGTCAGTCAAGTTTAGGGTATTCTATTCAATGTTCTTGCTCTTCTTAAAACTCAACTGTCTGGAGGATGGTTAACAGCCAGGCAGTAGCTGAAAGAATTGGAGATATTTAATAGGAAAAGAAAATTATAGGTTTCATTGGAGAACTCTATTCAGATAATTGAGGAACTCAGGTAGAAAAGGAATTAGCTTTCTCTGTAGCTCAGAAGAAATCATTTCCAAGGGCATTCTGGGTCTGCATTCTACATACCAAGGGCAGATTTGGGTTCAGCATCGGTAGAGCCGTTAGAACTGTTCAAAATAGGATGGCCTTCATTGTAGGGTAAAGAGCTACTTGTCTCTGGAAGAACGCAAGTAAGGGTTTGCCTGGATAATCACTTGCTAGATTTATTATTTAACAGATATTTGGAAGGTAGAGAGAGTGATGGGGACTATGGAGTTAAGCTGCAAAGCAGGAGTAGATTCTTGGGTGATTCCATGTTCTAGATGGCCCATAGAGTATTTTGAGTCTCTAAGGTCAATTCTAAAAGCGTTTCATTGGTATCTATCAATGAAAGTCCTCATTACCATTGTTATATTTACCAGTAGCAGTCAACATTAATGGAATCTAGACAAGCTCAAGGTATAAGGACCCAGGCTAGCTGAGGCCCTTTTTAAAGCTTTGTAAGGGGCTCAAGGGCTCAAGCAGTGGGTTCAGGTGGTCTAAAGTTTTTTTTGAAAATTTCAAAACTAAGTTATTTTAACTATAATTGATTACGACTGCTAAATCATTCCTCTTTAACTTTCTCTCTGTCATACTTTGAAACAGTGGCAGGCATAATTGGTATCATGGAAAGGAGAAGTTGAACTGGAAAAATAATTGTATATTTTTAACATTTGCGGTTTACTAAGATTTCTCTTTCTAAATAAATATTTACTTTCATACGCATTTGTATTTTCAGTTTTGTATTCTCTTACCGAGGACCCCCACCCCCAATTGTATAAGCTTCAGATCTTTCAGTACCTGAATCTGTTTTCTTTGCCACTTCAGTATGTGATGTAATTCTAAGTGCCACAAATAGAAAGACGCATAAGCCATTGTCCTTTATACTAAGTTATAAACAAGTTATGCAGTGAAGGAATGTGATGATTTCATGATTGGGTCAATGATCTATTTGAAGAAATGATTAATGCTGATATAAAATATGTTTTTTTACAACTATACATGCATGGACATTTTTATTATTAAATAAGAAATTATTAATTTAAACAAAGACCAGCAGTGCCTATTATCCCTCAAATCTTAGAAAATTGTTTTGCAATCTAATATATGTGTATGTTATTCTTATGGCAAAGGCAAAGGGTTATGTTATTGTGTGCATCTCATTGCTTAGGGAACCAAGGTATGTATCAAGACTGTTTTTATGCTTTAGGGAAAAAAATCACTTTGGCATCAAATCAAGTGAAGGCAGCTGACAAATTCTAAGGATCTCTAAGAAAGAATTTTTCCTCTATCTTAATTGATAATAATAGGTTACCAAACATTATGCTTTCAGGCAACCTGGAACTTTTTCTGTAACTTTTACAAACGTCTCTGTGCTCTGCATCTTTTTTCCAAAGTTCAGTTTTATTCCTGTTTCTGTGTTCTGTGCTGATAACTGCAACTTTTTGGGGTCCTTCTTTTCAAAACAGTTCTGTGATTTCAAAGATGACATAGTCAGATGTGCTGTGACTGAATTCCCATACAAAGTAGCATTATTTCTTCTATCAAGGGAAGCTCATGCTTCCTGAAGGGTATGGAAGCTTCTCCAAGTGCTTGGCTAGCTAGCAGGCGATCTTTTCATATCTTCTACCAAGCAGACTGGCTCAGTGGGAAAAAATGCTATCCAACGTGTCCAAACTCAACTGGTGTGAGTGCAAAAAAAAAAAAAAAAAAGGATCAAATTTCATTCTCTTTGTGTGTCCTGTTGTCAAGATTGGTTTAATAGAGAGATTGGAAATGCAATGTTCTGTTATAACATTGTTATTAATAACACCAGAATAAACTGTATATGTAGTACATATACTTATTTCAAACTCCCAAGTGGGATTTGATGATTCCATCATTTTCTAGAGTGTACTGTTACCTTTTTAAATTTCTATTTAAAAATCAATTTTATGCGCATGACTATTTCTAAATAGTTGATTTCTTCTGATTTTAGTGTTTAATTACAATACACCCCAAATTGGCAAATATTTGAAAGATTTCTCTTCAAAAAGAAAAAACAGACATTAAATATTGTCATGATATATTTTCTAGTAGGTAAGTGGATAGATTTAGTTCTTGGCATGCTTGCTTTAAGTGTTACATAGAGTTAAACTTAATGGGAGGGACATACAAAACCACTTCCTTCCTTCCTTCAGTATATCCTTGAGAGTCAATGTTATGAAGTTATGATAAATATAAATGTGTCTTACCTATTACTTCTGGAGAAGGGAAGAAAACTTTTGAGAGTCTTCCTAATATAATAGGCATAAGACATAATACTTGTTAGGCATTTTATATACTCTTAATTTCTCCTATTTCATATAGGACAAGCATAATTGACCACATTTTAGAGACCTTGTTTAGGGTGCCTGCAATTGACAAATCCAATGTTTGGACCAGGTTTGGGGGACTCTTCGTAATCTCATTTTATCAGTGGAAAGGATTTTGCTGCAAAATGGAAGAATCCAGTAATGAATGCAACATAAGGAATTTCTGGAGGCGATTGATATGTCTGTCATCTTGATTGTGATGGTTTCCACAGGTGTATGCATACATCTAAACTCATCAAATTACATACATTAAATATCTGTCACTTTTTATATATCGATTTTAAATCAGCAAAGCTGTTTTAAAAATATGTGCACAGACATATCCAGGGGACATTTTATTATAAAATCAGAAAAAAATAAGATTGATTAAAAAAAGAGATGAGATCATGTAGGTGAAAATGCCTTTTAATAGATCTGGCACATAAACACCTGGCAAAGATTAGTCAGTTTTGAACCAGATGCAACTCTATATATAATACAGAATGAACTGTCAGGAGAGGAGTGTCATACAACTTTAAAAAAGGAGCTTTGGAGGTTAATCTGGGCCTTTTGTTCACTTTTTTGAGAAAGTATGTTTTTGAAAACTTTAGACAATTTTAGGTGATACAAGCCCCCTCCGCCCCCGCCCCGGGAACTCTTACGCATCAGAAAGAAAAACTTATTGAAAGCCTTTTACGTATACCATTTCAAGAAAGTATTCAATCTAAGTGTTGTGATTATTCTTTTTTTTTTAAGATTTATTTATTTTAGAGAGAGAGAAAAAGAGGTGAGGAGAGGAAGAGAGAGTCCCAAGCAGACTTGGCGCTGAGCGCAGAGCCAGATGCAGGGCTCAATCGCACGACCCTGAGATCACTACCTGAGCCAAAACCAAGAGTGGGATGCTTAACCGACTGTGCCACGTAGGTGCCCCTGATTATTAACATTAAAATGTTAACATTAAACATTAACATTAAAATGTCAATTTTCTGGTCATGAATCAAAAGCCTGTATTGAACATAAAATTTGTAGTCATTGACGTCAGTAAGACCCTATTTTCTCAAAGCTTGTGAGATTTAGCTTAGGGTTTTTTTTTAAGTTAAAAAAATTATTTAAATTCAGTTACTTAACACATAATGTATTATTGGTTTCAGAGGTAGAGGTCAGCAACTCATCAGTCTTATATAATACCCAGTGTTCATCACATCACGTGCCCTCTTTTATGCCCCTCATACCTCATCCCCCATACCCCCTCCCCTCAGCAACCCTCCGTTTGTTTCCTATGATTAAGAGACTCTTTTGGCTTGTCTCTCTCTTTGATTTCATCTTGTTTTATCTTCTTCTCTACTCCCCTATGATCCTGTTTTGTTTCTTAAATTCCATATATGAGGGTTGGTATTGTCTCACAAACTTAACACATTACTTTTTTTTAATAGTAAGATATATCCATAAACCTTACTGTGAAAAATAAGCATATTTAATATGAGATGTGTGAAGGCCTCAGTTCAGAACACTGTTTCTCCTGTCTCTAAGAGGTTATATTTCGAATATGATGAGTAAAGTTTCTTACATTTAGTAGTAGGTAGTTGGTATGGGGAAGAGAAATGATGTACCAAACCAGTAGTGACACAATCCCCAAGGTGGCTTGACACATACTTTTACTTCATTCAGTGACGTGGCATATGTCAGAGTGCTTTGCCCTGTGCACAGTCTGAGCAATTTCATTTCCATTGTGTTCCCTTATAGTTTCTGTTTTATCCCCCATCTGGCTTATTCAAGTGTTTAAATTTCAAATTAGTAGCTTATCTTTATCATTCACTTTTGGTTTGGGGAAACATATTAACAGCCTTTGGACATGTTTACCATATTAAAAATAATAACAAAGAAAACAAAAATGATATAGAAAAAATAACATACTAAGGGTTATGTTTAAGTCACAGATGATCCTGGTAAATTACCTCAATGCAGTATTCTTAAACTATTTTTCTAAAATGCCCATAACCAATCTCGAGAACATTGAGAAGTCTGTGTGTGTGTGTGTGTGTGTGTGTGTGTGTATAACATTTGAAGTGTTGGGACTGGACAGTTGATGAAAGTAAATCCTACACAGTAGTTCGTTCTTTCCTTATACATTTTGTTAGGTTTTTGAGACTTTTCACAGGTCTCATCATAATCTCTGTGATGAAGATGAAGAATGAAGAATTATGTAGTAAGGACCAAGAAAACAGTAACAACAAAGCATAATATTTTACATATATATACATGTATATACGTATATGATGCTGAATAATCCATGCTTTACATGTTTATATATTCTTTTTTAAATGGAGGCACTTATATAAGAAGCCTAGACTTAGAATTTACCATTTTCATACCATTTGAAGCAATTCAAATTGCTTTTATATAACCCTTATATAAGGGTTCTCTGTTATCTCTGTCATGTCTGATTAAATGACACATAAAATTTTCGTCTTGGCTAGCTGTGGCCAAAATGCTGATGTGTTTCCTTATGAATTTTTCTATATAGGCAAAGTGAAATAAAAAATTGAGGCTATTGTTTGTGTTACTCAGTTTTCCAAATAATTTCTCATTTTTATAGCAGAAATATTTCTTATTTCAGTTAAAGCAAAAAAGGATATTAATGGTTAGTGTGTACTGTAATCATGTGAAAACTCAGGGATTGGAATATACCATTGATGTTTTTTGCATTTTACCTCCTATTTGTTCCTTTTCGAGGGTCAGGTAATGGGGCATGCACAACAGTAAACCAATAAAGGTACCAGCAGATGATCCATATATTAGATAATCCATATGAGAATAGACAATCAGAATCCCCTTTACAATTATGTAAAAATATGACTGGGATTTGGAATTTCATTTATAAGTTTGAAATCTGGAATTTGGTTGATTTTATTTGCAAATGATTATGAGGTTGAACAGCGCACACTCTACTTGATCCCGTGTAGTGAATTCTCATACGATCAGCATAGATAATGGAATATTTCCTTTCCTACTTAAAAAGCATTTTCAAAAGGTTTGTAAATATTTGTTTCTTAAGGATCCATTTATCTTCTTCCTCTGTTCCAAAAGAACTATTATAGGTTTACAGAAAAAGATGATAAATGAGCCCAAGGAGTCTGGGTTTAAATTGTCCCCTATTAGGTTGTACTATTATTTAGTAGACATGCAAAATCTTTAAGCACATTAGTATTAACTGATCAGGTCCTGGATTTTTTTTTTTAATTTTGAAATGAGAATAAGTCAGTCATGGAGCTATTCTGGCTTTTATTTATCCGTAGTTAGATCCATATGAAAATTCAATGTAACCAGAAAGAAAGAAAAATAGCTGGAAGACATTCCTTTTCAAAGGAATGGCCTGGACTTCAGCTGCTCGATTCCCATTCAGTTCTGAAGGCCTGAGTAATATGGTCTGTAATTGTATACAAACCTTGTAACAAAGAATGTGACAACAAAACCCATCTGTTCTTAGTTATCCTAGTACACAATACAAGGTAAAACCTGGAATGAACCAGTGGGTATTTTGATTAATTGAACTTAACTGATGGTTATCCAGAAATTCTGTTGTATTACAACTTTTACTGAAATTCTCTGTGTATGCCCCTTTTAAGGCGATCATAATGAAACTTATGGTAATTTAAGACCTTCTAGAAACTCTGCGTCATCCTTCTAAATGATGAAGCTCATTACATGCATTACATAACTTCAGAGATGGAGACAGAGAAGATGTAGAATTCTGTATTCGATGTGTCCTGACCCCAATGTTTTACAAAAGCAATATAAATAAAAATACATAACAAAATACATTGGTTTTCTGTTTTCTATATTTTTATGTTTATGTATATAATCATAATATAGATATAATTTTATTGTGCTTATAAGAAGTATGTTCCCTATTTTTAACACGATCTTACTGATTTTCATTTTGCATTTCTGCTCTTTAGTCTCTCAGCTGATTTATTATAATTTATCTACACATTCTATTTTAAGGCATTTGGCTAGTGTCCAAGTTTTATAACTGTTACTGCAGTGACTAAATTAATGCATATAGTTATTTGCTTCTAGGTTTTTCTTGAAGGATATATTTTAGGCAGTTAGATTAGTGGATTAAAGGATGTACACATTTTAGGAGGTTGGGGTGAAGAAGGAAAGATAAAGAAAACAATTAGCTTTGGCATTAGACTTTTAGAGTTTCTACATTCTTGGAAATTCTAGAATACATTGATTTTGGAGTATCAATGTTAAGTTTTGGGGCAGGAATCAAACAATCCAACAATTTGGTATCATTCAACGATAAGTACAAAGGCTTAAGGCAAGCAGCCCATCTGAGAGTCTTAAAGCAATTCAAGTGCCTAATAGTGATTTTCTGGGTTGGGGATGTGTGTTGAAAATGCAAAGAAACATGGCAATCTACTCCTCATTGACCATTTATTCCTAATGTTATAGCACAAAAAGGAGACAGAAGGTTCCACTCCAAAGTTTATGAAATACTCGAGTAATAAAATATCCAAAGAAGGGAACGACTGGGTGGCTCAGCGGTTGAGCATCTGCCTTTGGCTCAGGGCATAATCCTGGGGTCAGAAGATTGAGTTCCGCATCAGTCTCCCTGCAGGGAACCTGCTTCTCCCTCTGCCTATGTCTCTGCCTCTCTGTCTGTGTGTCTCATGAATAAATAAATGAAATCTTAAAATATATATATATATCCAGAGAAGAATAATCAAATAGATAAGAGTAATGTAGATTTTGGATAGGAAGGCTTTGTATTGACTGAACCTTGATCTGAAAGTTAAAGAAAATGGAAGCTTTTTGGTAGCAAGAAGAGAAGGATGGCTTTCTCAAGGTAGGGAGAGAACAAAGAAAAAATTAAGCAAATTATAATTTTGGGGGTACACTGAACAAATGAATGAGTTTTTGCCATAGTATTTTAGCGTAATATCATACTGTTTATTTGTTGGTGACTTTTGGAGGATACAGAATGGAGTCATATTTTCCCTGATATAAGAATCACTCTATTCTGTTTTATTTCAAAGTCATAAAATTTACATCGAATTTAACTGGAATATTTAGGTGGAAATTCAGCTTTGTATTTGAAGATCCTCAGACTCCTTTCATCGAAATCTGGGTTTCCCTGAAATTGAAATTGTGTTCACTGTCTTTATATATTTAATGGTTAAATGTGGTTCACAGATAATATTGCTGAACAAAAGTGTAAATAAGTAAAATCTGGAATATTTACTGGCAAAGAAATATTTCTTTATTCCCCAAGCCAAATATTTATCTCCTTTAAAATTTGTATTCTGAATTCTTGGTGTGAAAAAATAGGCGACCATTTTTCCCTTTGGATAAAGTTTGATTTTATATAAAAGCAAAACATACAGCATTTAATTAGTGGAGAAATTATGTAGCCAAATGATTGCAATATCCCTAGAATGCAGCAGCCTCAGCATTCTCTTGAAAGCTTGTTAGAAATGCAAATTCCTGAATTCTACTCCAGATTTACTGGTTCATAAATTTACTGGCCCCTTGAGGGAGGGGCCCTGGAATCTGGGTTTTAACAAGCCCTTCAGGTAGTTCTTAGGCATGTATAATTGAAAAAGTTGCTAAATTAGGTTGTGTTTTTTTTTTAAAGCCAAACTTAATATGGCCAACTGGTGCCTAATCTTTTAAGCGTAATGCATTTCAGGTTTGGGACTAAGTCTTGGGTGCACTATGGATGGTACTGTGCTGCTTTTTGTACATTGCTGGATGTCTTAAATGTTGTTTCATAAAAATAACATTGTAATTTTGTGCCCATAGTAGAAGCTTAGTTTACCATGCCTAACTAAAATATGCTTGCTTCTTTTATTACTTTAAATTGTGTATTTTCATTTAATTTCATAGTTTGAATTCATATGCTTTAAAATGTGTATTTTCTACATCTCAATTATAATTTATATAATTACTAGGGCATAGTTTTTTAAATCGCCCTTCAGTGAATTTTGTTAAAGATAATTAGTGGGATTTATGGTATTGGCAACACATGAGCCCACATCATTTCAGCACTGAGGAAGAGCATGTCTTTAATTTGTAAACAGGTCCAGGCATTACTCTTTTCTTCTTTTTCTTCTTTTTTTTTTTTTCATTTTGTTTTCCAGTTCTTTTGAAGTGACTTTACAAAACATCCCATTTCACTATCTTTCTTTTCCCTCTCATTTTCTAGATATGTTATTGTGCTTGAGCAGATGAGAATGAGAGTCAGGATTTGCTTTCTAGTTATCTTTTTCTTAGTCTCCACAAATATTGTTCTAAAAGCAGAACCCAAATTGCTTTTTTGCTTGTCAAAAAAGTCTTTAAATGTTAAAAGACCTTATTTATCTGTCTGCCTGCCTATATCCACATCTACGGCCTACCTACCTACCTACCTACCAATTTATCTAGACCAGTCAGTTATAGTTAGGGCAACTCATCTAGATTGTTTCGCTCTGGAGAAAAACATTCATGTATCAAAATATGAAAATAAGCTACATGTGTTGCATAAGGTTGGAGCTAAATATACAGCTTAGGAACATAGTTTACTTACCTGGGGATGTAACAGAGGCATCTCTTGGGTTCATGGTTTGAATCATGTTGCTTGGTAAGCAAACATGTAATCTTCAAATATTATAATTAATAATCCTTTAACTTCCTAACTTTGGCCTTTCTCAGGCTGTTTTTGGACTATCAAAATTCTTTCTGAATTCTTCTGAAGGGACTCCTCTCTGTACTGTCATAATACACGTGTGTGCGCCTCCCTATCGGAAATCCACTTGGGCTCTGTTCGAGTGATTTAAGAGGTCTTCCCTGACCACCCCGTAGAGCATATGCCTCCTTCCTTTGTCAATGGTTGTCACTCTATTCTGCTTTATTTTTCTTCAAAGCATTTATCATCACCTGAGATAGGTACTCCACGCAGGTAAGGACTTGTGTTTGTGGAGTTGTTTTAAGCAGTCTGTGTCCAGAATGCTGAACAGATCCCTGACACCAGAAATATTCTAGGATTAATTTTCTTTTTCCCTCTTTTGGAATATAAATTCTGTTAGAGCTGGAATTCTGTCAAATTTTTTACATCTCCGGTGCTTGAGTGCAGTGCTAAGCGATGGTAACCAATCAACAGTAATTGGTGGATGGTAACGTGTAAGTGGAGGGAAGTTGAAACATATTTTAGTGGGTTAATGCATTTGTGTTTCTCATTTGCATCTTACTGGTTTTCATATCAATGTCTTGCATTAAGAATTCCTATGTTAGGTGTTTTCATATTTCCCATTAGGTGTTTATTTGAAATTTTTTAAAGGAATTGGAGTTTTTATCAAGTGCTCAATTCTAAAAATTGTTTATTTTCAGTTTCTACTATGAATTATTTGGGCTTTTAATATACTTTAAAGCATTGATAAACTGTGACTTAATTATACAGGTATCCTGACAAGTTGGGTTGTGACAGTAGCCTAATGAGCGTAATCACCCGCTTCCTGGACCATTGTTGTCCAGATGTAGCTGTACTTTAAGCAATCAAATCTAAAAAAGCGGAGGGCTCTCATGATAGACTGGTTCAAGATGCAGCAAACCACTTCTGATGCTAACTTTTTACACGAAGAAATGTGATTAAGATATGTTAAATGGAAATCTATACAAAACCAGTGAAATTGTTAAAATATTCAAATATGCCATACTGTAACAAGAAAACACTGCAATGCACTGAAATCAGCAGTAGAACAGCTGTGTTTTAAAGGACAGTACTTTGAATGTCACTTGACAATTTGCTTTCAATTAGAAGTAATTTACAGGAAGATGCCCACAAGCTAATCTTTACAGGATAATTAAGTTCCATTTTCTTTACTTTTAATTAAAAAGCAGAAAAGATTTAGCTGATCCATAAAAAATGTTCTGTTTAAACATTCATCAGACTTCACACTCTTTTTTTGTTATTTGTTGTAGCAGATGTTATCAAAAGTGCAGTCTGCTCTGTTTTAAACCCTGATTTGGAAAGTGAAACATGAGTTGCAGTAGGCATGTACTGGTGAGGTATGATCATTCAACATCTGTATGTTCAAAGAGGATATAACAGATACTGCTGTTCCATCCCTTAATTGTGTCTGTCTGATGCATTTAATTGTACTACAAAACCACATATATTAAAATGAGAAGCTGTGCAACTGTCAATTTTGAACGTGATACATAGTAGGATGGCACTTAAAAAAAAAACACCTTTACTTCAAATGTCTTAAATATCTGTCGATTCAGACATGACATATTTTTCATTGTAATTTCAATAATATAAACTTTGACACTGAGTATTTTAACATGAGAACTTACTGAAAAGAAAGGAGATTTAATTCTAAAGTCATTTAAAACTGTTCTCTGGTTCTTAACGTGGCTCTTAGCATCACTGCTGTTTTTATTTGGCAAAATAAAATATATTGCCAAAGACATTCAGAGCTTTGATTTTATAACTTACTATGGAATGGGACTATTTTTTTTTTTAAGCTGATGATTGCTGAGTAGATCGTGATTAGTCAGGCTTTTCTTCACGTTCAGACTGTGCTAAGGAATTGCAGCAAAGATTCTTCAGACAGAATTCTTTAGTTCAGTATTATGGTATTTGCTTTTTTTTTTTTTTTTTGACGTTTTTTGGCTATTTAATCAATCTGTATTGACAGTAGCTTTTTTTTTTAGGATCTAAAAGATTTCCATAATTTGAAAAAAAAGTTGAGCCACTATAGAAAAGTATACGTAAAATTTTTTTAAGTAACAATTTCATTCACTACACCTTTTGTCAAACAAGCTTGATTTTCAATTTTTTGATCGATGAGTACCTAAAACTCAAAGATCCTATTGAAGTTGCCCATGTTGCTTACTTTAAAAAATTCTGTTTCCCACTGTTTGAAGGAAAGCTGCAAATGATAAGACAGGGTGCTCATGAACCCATTCGTTTATTGCTTTTGCCATTTAGATTTGTATAAGTAGGGAATACGCCCAAAGGCACTTTGACCAATATAGTTTAGGAGACTGCAAAATAAAGAAATGCAATTTATTTCAGCATATATTATAAATTTCAGGTAGGAGCTTAATTATAATAATCACAATGCATTCATTTAAATGGAGTATGTGTTTGAACATGTAAATGTCATCAGGTTTTGTAATGAACTGGTGAAAACGTATGCTTCTCTATTGAAAGGATAACACTGGAAAAAGATTAAGCATGCCCTGTCTTCCCCCTTCCCTCTTTTCTTTTTGGTAATCAACACCTGGTTTGATTACATCTTTTTGAACTCTGAAAGCTATAGGATAAACTCTTTACATGGAAGTTTTTATGAAAGAGAACTGCATCCAACAGTAGTTAAACTTTCCACATTCAGGAGAATTGCGTCTTTTCTTGTCATCCTATAATTCAGACTTCCTTTAGTAAAGGATAAGCAGTTTTGTTATTGTTCGTTATTGTTCAAGACAGTGTAGTGATGTCCATTTGGTGCTTGGTTTTCAAGTTTATGGCTGCTTTGAGGAGGACAGATTCTTAGTATATGTGGTGCTTGGAGGAGTTATCAGCTGACCTTAGGCACGTGTACCTTGTCTACTCCACCTAACACATGGCTAGTACATGATTGGTTCTCATTAAATATTTATTAAATGGCTGGTAGACAATAAAATTTAGACAAAACTCCATTTGATACAGTACACACATTTTATGAATTCTGTTTCCCCTTCCTCCCTCCTACCCTTTCCTCCCTTCCTTCCTTTCTTTTTTGTAAGATCAAAAGATCTGTGATCTAAGAGGCTATAAGCTATTGTGTTACCTACCATCTCCTTCAGGGCTGTACTTCTTATAAAGCTGGAAGTTGTGAATACTGACTTTCTTGCACACTATATGTGTAAAAGAACGAAATTATTTTTATAAATATGGAAATAATGTCTTCTTCAAGAGATGAAGACTTTTTTCTTGTCTATACTTAATTTTTTTGGTTTTCTTGTCGATAGTTGTTGTGGCTCACCTCCTCCCCACCCCCCACATTTGATTATTCTAATGTTTTGGGCTTTTATTTTTATAACTAAATATGTTTGTATTTCTTGCCTATATTTTCTAGAAGTGAGTCTTGAATTTCCTTCTCTGTTGCTTCACCTTGCTTGTAATCCTTCCTATCTCACGTCTATCAACTTGTTCTTCCAAAAACAACTGACAACATGTCATCATTGCTTAAAATCTGCTATGGCTCCCTATTACCTATATCATTACATCCAGATTTTTCTCTTTGGTTCTAGGACTTTCCATAATTTGCATTACTTTTCCTTTTTCAAGTTATTTCTTATACTCTCTAGGCCATAAGGAACCTCTGCTCCAGCAAGACAGTATTGCTCTTCCTATACCCTCTCCCACAACATCCATTCACTTTCAGTTGCTACTCCATAACCTTTGCTCATATAATGCCCTGCCTTTCCCCCTTCATCATCTAAATCTTCCATATTGAAAAGGTCTAATGGAAGTTCCACATGTTCCAAGAACTTCCCAATATTCTTCCAACCCACAGTAAATACTCTGTTTTATATTTCTTACGCAAAAATAATGTCAGGCATTTTGACATTTGTTTTCTTTTTCCTTTTTTTAAACAAAAGATTTTATTTATTTATTCATGAGAGACACAGAGATATAGGCAGAGGGAGAAACAGGCTTGCTGTGAGGAGCCTGATGGCGGGACTCAATCCCAGGACCCCGGGGTCACAACCTGAGCCAAAGACAGATGCTCAACCACTGAGCCACCCAGGTGCTCCTGACGTTTGTTTCCTATATTTTTTTTTCTACATATAGATTAGCTTTGTCTCCATATGAGGAATGTAAGCATTTTAAGAACAGAAAAAAAGAGTTCTTATGCCTTTTTTCCTTTTTTTGTAAACCTTAAATCACATAGCATTATGGTAAGCAGGTGGTAGGCATTTATTTCATGTCTTGTTTCACTTTTTTAAAAAGATTTTATTTATTTAATGATACACATAGAGAGAGAGAGAGAGAGAGAGAGAGAGAGAGAAAGAGAGAGGCAGAGACACAGAGACTCCATGCCGGGAGCCCGATGTGGGATTCGATCCCGGGTTTCCAGGATTGCGCCCTGGGCCAAAGGCAGGCGTCAAACCAGCGAGCCACCCAGGGATCCCCTCTTGTTTCACTTTTAAAAAGAGACTGTATATTAGAAATTCATAGCTGCATACATATATTGGCAGAAAATATTAAATAATATTTTCTCATACATTTAGAATAAGCTTTTTTTTTTTCCCCCAAAGACTTGGGGATTATGTTTCATGTTTGTTTCTAGAACAATTTACTGCCACTTAGGAAAAAAAAACATTCTTTTAAAAACAATTAGTTAGCTTTAAGATAGAGATAAATCATCAGTTTTTAAGGACTATCATTTTAGTTCTCACTAACTCATTTTGGAGCTAATATGTTAGTGAAAGGAAGGACGTGTAAGTCATCTATCTCTTTAACCATAGAGTGGCAGTGCCACCATGCCACTGCCTGTTATTGGGTTCATCAGAGCCTTTACGTATTTGTAATTATCCTTCCATAAATAGTTTGCAGCTTGACCATAGCATTTTGCCACTCTGTTAGAATAAGGCACAAGGTCCAAGTTAAAAGCAAAATCCTCAATGAATTTAACAAAATTAAGCAAAGAGCTTTAGGTTATAAGAGCAGAGTTAATGGATTCAGCTGTTCTTTACTTTCACTTTAACCAACAAATTTTGCATTCATTTTCCAGATGTGAGCCTCATTCAATTAAAATGGAGTAAAATTAATTTTGTGAAACTGTTATATCACCCCTGGAGATAATTGGAGATAACCTAGTATGGCACAAAACTAAAGCTAGCAAATCAGCATTTATGGGGTTGGTTTCAGTAACTATATTGCGGAAGTATTTCAAGATTAATTTTTAGTGCTTATTGTGAACTTTGCTGGGATTGTTCATGTGACTTAGCTGTGACCAGAGCTGGATTATGATGGAATCCTGGAATTCAGAAACAGCCAATCCCAGAACCAGAGACAGTATAGGGCAGTGCTGCTAGTGTGTTTGGTTCAACGACCAAAGCCATCAGCAACGCCGGGAAGCTGGTTAGAAAAACACGTGTGTGGGCTCCACCTCAAACCTATTAACCCAGAATCTCTGGATGGAGCTCAGGAATAGAAAATAGTAACATGCTCTCCAAGTAAACTTTATATATTCTAAAGTTTAAGAGCTACTGTCTGTGGAACCCTAGAGTTCAGCCCTCATCATTATCAGACAAATCCATCCTTTGTATTTCAATGGAACAAGCTATATCTAATGATTTCTAATTTCTCACTCATTGCCATAAAATGCAAATTGAATCAAGGTTTTTTTAAAAAATATATTGCTTATTTCACAGTTTTCATCTGTATTCTGAAGTGTATTCTGAACAGATTCATCTGAACTGATTAAAATGCAAACAGAAGAGTTAGATCACTTCGATAAGCAATAGAAATTCCACAATCTTTCCTAAGAGCAAACGTGTGCTTTATTCAGCTTTGTGTCCTTCCAACCTAGCAGAGAACAAAAGCAACTGTAGAGCAGTCTTATTTTGGCCCTGTCTTGGCACTTGATTTGTTTCATTTTGGCACATGGCTGTGTTCTTTTGTCATACAGGAAGCTATCTGCAGAATCAGTCAAATCTCAGATTCTTTGAACAACTTGATCAGGCTGATGTTTTCCTAATGAACAGAGGTTGTTAATCTCCATACCAAATAATTAATTGTTTTTACCTATTGAGGTGCTAAATAATAAGTGACATGGAATTCTATATTAGTTATGAGACTTTCATTTTATTTTTTTAAAGATTTTATTTATTTATTCATGAGAGACACAGAGAGAGAGGCAGAGACACAAGCAGAGGGAGAAGCAGGCTCCCTGCAGAGAGACTGTTGCGGGACTCGATCCCGGGACTCCAGGATCACGAACTGAGCCAAAGGCAGATGCTCAACCATGGAGCCACCCAGGTGCCTAATATGGGACTTTTAAAATAACTTGAACATTTCTTGAGATCTTCAAGTTTTCATAGTTTGTACATAAATGTGCTAGTCATATATTGGTCCCTCTAGCAACATCACATAAATAAGATCATTAATTAGTATCATTTAAGAATATAGATTACATTAGCTCTCTGTCTTCTCTGGACTCGGAGCAGCTCTCCTGCCACAGCCCCTCGTCCTCCGAAAATGTATGATTGTGCAAAGTTCATCTCCACCCTCTTCTTAGTCAGGAGCATCTCTCAGCTATTGAGCTGATCACTGTCTACAGTGGTGCTAAACTCACTGGAGACACTGACAGGTGAGAGCAGCAGCTTGGCAGCCCTGCATCCCCTGACCCCACTTATTCCTAACCACAGCTTCTGAACCAGCACTGTTTCAAGGGACATTGACACAACAACCAAGTGCATTGGGTCTGGGGCTGCCAGTGGTAGGGATGGCTGGCTCTAGGGTTGGAATTGGGACTGTGTCTGGGAGCCTTATCATTGCTGATGCCAGGAAACCTGCTCTTCTACACCATTCTGGGCTTTGCCCTCTAGGGGCCATGGGGTTCTTTTGCCTGATGGTGGCCTTTCCCATCCTCTTCTCTATGAGAAGTAGCCGTCTCCACCTCCCATAGGTCCTTCTCCTGCATTGCATCTGTCTTCTATGTTCCTTTTCCTATACTTTTCCAGGCAGCTCGGGTTGGCTCAGGGTTTGACAGGGAAGACAAATAAATACTGTATTAAATAGAAAAATATAGAGATAATGTTAACTTTTATAGTTATATAAATTGTTTCTGAAATGAACTTTCATAATAATGCTTTATAGAAATTGCAAGCTGGACTGTAATTGATTCTGTATATATGAATGTGTGTGTATAATATGGAAATCCTATAGTATATTAGAGTATATGAGGATAATTTTGGCTTTGTCAATTTAGTGTAGATTAGAGCTGAGACTCATAACTTTCAAGGCATCTAAAAGTAAAATCATATTGGATATGAATTGTTAAGCATTTATTTAGGTAGCATTTATTTAGAGGTAGACTTTGTCCTACCAAAAGATTTTCTCTACCTTCTTAGGTTGTGGGGTAACAGTAGTTATACTGGACCTGGGTTGATTGATCTTTATATTGGTGCTAAGTCTGTATTTTACATCTAACTGATTGTATTGAATTTGTGTTATGTCTGATACCTGCTGAAAAGTTATAGTGCCCTAGAGGGTTATTACCATTAGTGATACAGAGATGCTGTGATGATAGGCTCTTCTTTTCATCTAGAAGGACTCAGATTTAGGCATGCTTAGGTTTTTATTACATTCTGTTTATTATATTCATTTATTTTAATTTAATTGATGTTAAATGCCAATTATATCATAATGCTAGACTCTTGGAGGGTAGAAAAGGCACATTATGTAAATAAAACACAAGATTTATTTTTTTCCTCAGAAGGATCTTCCTCTGTAAGTCTATGTCAGGGAAGACTGAATTTGTCCCAATGTGGAAGGAGCTGTTTTCATTAACCCATTAATAATAATATTAGCACCTTGTGCCATTGAGCTTAAATTTGGTACATTTTATGGATTGATTCCAAGAATTTTGGTATAGAGTTTCCTGGGTTCAAGAGAGTGACCCTAGATCTGAGGTCACAAATAAAAGTTTGGTTTTGCTTTGTTTTCTTCTAACAGGTGCTTTTATTATCTGACAGTATTTCCAAATTAAGCCAGTTCTGTTTAGAGCTTTGGAGGATGCTAAGACACCTACCATGGGCAAAGAAACTCTTGGTTAATATTTTTCTTCTTGCTTGTTTTCTTTGTCAGTGGATTTGTGAAAGTGCCCAAGGTTGGATGTATATCTTCAATCACATTTATGTGCTCAAGAACTTTGAAAATCAGACTTCTTGGATATTACATGTTTACTAAAATATTTCTTAGTATGTATTTAGGTCTTTGATGAAATTTTAAGTTATTATTCTTTTCACCTATGATACTAGTGGTGTCATATATACATTTTTTTCCTTTAGCTTGCCATGTATATAGAAAACATCTTAATTTGTCTACTTGTGCTGTCATACCACCACGTGTACCTTTTAAAGATCATTTGATGCAGTGGCTCTAAGGTGGAAGCATTGCTAAGTTATTTGCTTTAAAATATTTGTATAACATGGCTTTTTTGAATGTCACTTTAATTTCTTTCAATAAAGGAAAAAAATGAAGAAAACTGCATTTATTGGTTCCCGATTGTATAGCAGGTATTGTGATACATGCTTTAATTTAGATTATCTCATAGTCTCCTCACTATGACACTTGAAATTAGGCTCAGAGGAATAAAGAGCACGTCTGAGATTCAAACCTAGTTCTAACTCCCAAGGCCACAGTGTTTCTGCCTTGACATGCTCTTGCCATAAGGCCATATCCTAATATTTGGTGGAAGGTGCAATAATAAAAGACATTCCAAAGGAGTGGAAGAGCCAGAGAGCTTTAGTGAAAATAAGACATAGGAAATTCTAAGGAGTTGTGTGGGCCCTCTGCTCTGTGAGTATAGGAAGGAAGAAGATCCATTGTCTAAAATCAATTTTTCCCTTCTCTAATTTTCTCAAAATTAATTTAAATAATTGATAGTATTTCTCAGTGTATGCTTTATAGCCTGTCTTGTCCACTTGTATATTCTGGAAAATTGACTCAAAATAATTTCTTTCTTTTAAAGACTTTATTTATTTATTCATGAGACACACTCACACACACACACACACACACACACACAGAGGCAGAGACACAGGTAGAGGGAGAAGCAGGCTCCATGCAGGGAGCCCCGATGTGGGAGTTGATCCCGGGACTCCAGGATTGCGCCCTGGGCTGAAGGCAGGCGCTAAACCGTTGAGCCACCCAGGGATCCCCAAATAATTTATTTTTGGAATAAAAGGGGGATGCATTATATGCAAAAGATAGGCAAAATTATTACCAATTGTATTTTAGTTTGAATCTAGAATTCTAATACTAAATGAAGATTTTTATTTGTGTATTTTCAAAAGTTGGGGACACTTAAAATACATTTATTTACTGATCTGTATGAGCTACATTTTACTAAGACAGTCTTCATGATATTAGTGGTATGGGAACATTATTCCCCATATTTAAGACTCATTTGGAGCTTTCTTACTCCAGGGTTGAATAGATGGTTGCTAGATAAAGGCATCCATAAAATAATGATTATGAGTGTATTTATAAAATAGCTTTCCATTTTGGTTTGTAAGATACACTTGTAAATTTTTATAATGATACGACATATTGTCCAGATTGGTTGATTGGGGGAGGGGAGAACTAATATAATTCAGACAAGCAATAATTACTAGGTCAAAAAGTAGGGCAATTAAAGAATGATTCATGGCAAGTGGGAGTGAGACATTTACATTCTGAAAATTAATTATGGGACATTTTATTTAAATTATAATCAGGAAGAAAAGTTCAGGAAAAAGAAAGAGGTTCAAGGAAATTTTATATGTACTTATCTTGAGTACAAATTAGTAAAGATCCTAGATTCAACTAATGTGTCAGAATCCATTAAAGAGATTGGAAAACCCTATTTCACTGTCACTAAACTGCCTGAAATTTTCATCCCCAAACTTAATATAATCAAATGTAGAGACTGTGTATGTATTGACAAATCTACATATATGTCCCTGATGCAAGAGTACAAAAGATACGGATACTTGATTTTACAGGGTTGATAATGATGTGTTCCATTGGCCAAAGCAAGTGTTAGAGCTCTTATAAAATCTTCAGATCTACAACTTAAAAAATAAATTATTTTATGTTTTCATCGGCAGCAACTGTCTCCAGCTGGCAATCCACTTATTGTATAGTGCATCCTTAGAAGCTGCCTTTAACTCTGAATGTCTGATGTCTCACAACCTTGGTCTTTGCCTTGAGAACCCTGGTCATACTGGACTCCCATTTAGTCCTTACCTTTTTGTTCTTTGGTTTACTTTCCTTCCACCTTATTTCCCTGTTAAACTTTTCTGTCCTGGGCCCTATTATGTGATCTTGTTCTTCCCTTTTCAAACTTCTTTCGTACTCACTCTGATGAGCCCAGCTTAGTTTATGGTGCTGGTATATAGAGGGCCCTGGCCTACCCTTTCCTATTTATTAGGCTTTAGGGCATTTGGCATGTGTTCAGTGTGAGCTATGGTGATCTCATAACTCACAGGATGAAGCTAATATACAGTAATTTTAGATCTAGTAATAGATGAATGGGAGATCATTGGCCTTTCAGTTTGCAGGTCTACTCTTCCCATGGCTAATGTAAGAAATCTCATTTGATTTTGAAATGGTGATATAAAAGACAGGGTTTTAGATTTGAGGACTAGAAATCCCACACTTAAATTGCTCAGAATGTGTTTGCTGGAACCAGATAAAACTCCTTCCAGTGGATAGTAAACCTCTCTTAGGGTAGCGAATTTAAGGAATAAATTCCATTATCAGGTATTACATTTCAGTACTTAAAATGGGTGATTAAATGCAATGCGTACTCTCTGAAGTAGTTCGTAGAAGTGACCAATATAAGTAATGGAATTTGGGATTCAAAGGGATTCTCTTTGCCATGAAAAAACATTTTCAGGTATTCACCCAGTAAGATCAACATGCAGTAGTTAGCTTCAGGTTTTTTATTTGTTATTTAACAGATAGAGTGGAGGGAGTTGGGGAGGCCCATAATCAACCCATATTGCTGAAAGGAGAAAAAAATAAAAATATTTTTAGTCCATTCATAGTGGCTCCCCCAGGAGAAAGACTGATGTATTCAGCCACAAACACTTTACTTAGCTGCATGGGCTTAAAAATATAGACACTTATAAGGGAAACAATTTAGTTTCTCCTTTCTTTTAGTTTACCATGCTGTTTGGAATCTTCAGAATTTTCCAAGATGATTGATGGTTTCTAACACCTCAGCAATAATTTCAACCTTTGTTAAAACTTTGGTATAAGACTGACATCATCTTTATAAATTGACCATTTAGTTAATCCACTTGTGCTGATTGAATAGTGGTTAAAATCCAAGCATCCTATTAGATACCGAAATGATACTATAATATCTCAAAATAAATAACCATGTTATTTTTGAGTGCAGAATGACGTGTTGACTTGTGAAAACACAAAGTTGATGTCAGTTGCCTTTTAATTGTGGGTGGATGTTATGGCACCTGACATATTTCAATCAGCAGGCATACTATACAATATAGTTACCTCTTATAGACTTTCTATCTGTACTCTAGGGTGGTTTTCTTGTTAGGTAGTGGGAGATCTAGGAGTAAAGACTTCTAGACACTGGCTGAGGAATCACTAGAGACACATCTTTTACCATAACCATTTGTGTAGTTTCCATAAATACACTTAATATTTACTAAAGAGATTATGAAGAGATATTAAATGTCTACATGGAAGATAAGTTGGACAGACATCATACTGAGAATATATTTTTGAAACTTTTATGTATTTATTTTCTTTTAGAGAGAGAGAGAGGGAGCGTGCACGTGGGTGAGCGGGGGTGGGGGATTGGCAGAAGAGGAGAGAGAGAGAGAGAGAGAGAGAGAAGGAAAGAGAATCTTAAGATCTGAGATTATGACTCCAGCTGAAATCAAGAGCCATATGCTTAACCAACTGAGCCACCCAGGCACCCCGTACTGAGAATATGTTTCTATTAAATATAAGGTAGGGAAGTTGGGTAAACATACAATGAGGATAATTTTTTTAAGGAGGTCAAAGGTAATTGCTGTGGTTACTAGTAATTCCTATGAAACCTATATAAATTAATCTAAGGCCCTGGGATTTTTATCTCCTGGTCCATATTCTCTCACCACCCTGAGTCTAATTAGACTAATGTGGGTGCCGTAGGCATTCAAAACTTAAGTTGAAATATTGATGCTTAACTTTAAGTACTAAGCAAGTGGAGCAAGCAGTTTTCTCTTCCTTTATTTTATTTTATTTCTGAATAACTTTATTCATTTTGTTATGACACTGAATACTCAATTAAGGCTATGGTGAATCTCTTACTCCCTAATTCCTTTTTTTCCAAACTCCCATTATTAAAATGACTGCATTTTGCCATATCTAGAAGAATGTGGAATGTATACATCCTCTTTCACTTGCCCAAGTTTTTACTGCCAGTGTACATAGATGTTAAGGTGGGAAGGAGAGAAGAACAGGTTTGGCTAACATGAGAGTAATTGGGGGTGAGGCTTGACTTGTGTTTCTGGCCAGGAAAGAAATATTTCTGGAGAAAGGAAGTATGCTGAGGGATCTGGGCCACAGCTCTGGATTCTGGAAGAAGCACCTGTTGGCAAGTAACTTTTATTCGCCACAACTCCAGAAATGGGCTTCATCTTGCTTCAGCTGAATGGGCTCTCTATTTTTATTCCATTAATAGAGATGAAAAGTTTATTTTTTATTTATTTTTTTAAAAATTTATTTATTTATTCATAGAGATGCAGAGAGAGAGAGAGGCAGAGACACAGGCAGAGGGAGAAGCAGGCTCCATGCAGAGAGCCTGACGCAGGACTCGATCCCGGGTCTCCAGGATCACACCCTGGGCTGCAGGCGGTGCCAAACCGCTGTGCCACCGGGGCTGCCCTAGAGATGAAAAGTTTGGAATGTAGATGCTGGATGAACATATCCTATCAAATTTTCAGTATATCTAATATCACTAGGTCAATCAAGAGGAGGTACATGACTGAAGTCAGATCGTCTTATGCTCTGGGAGTGTATAAAGAGAGCTGGAGATGCCAGAAGCACCTCAAATGAAGGAAGTGATTACTACAGTACTGGGAAGCTGAATACAATTCTCATGCACTGTTGTGGTGGCTCAGATCATCAAAATGCCTGGTGGATAATAGCTGCTCCACAAAAACACTTCTCTGCATTGTCTGGGACTGGTCACTTCAATTATCTTTGTTTAGCTTGAGGCAATGTGTAGCTTTGACCTAGGAACTTTCTGAAGTTCATGGCTCTGAGCCTCAGTGGTTCTGTTTCATTTGATTTACAAAGTACTTTTTAGCATTAACTTTGCAATGAAGGTCCTTTATTCCCAGAAGATGTTTTAGCCAGGGGTATACTTGTCATGATTTATGACTAGAGCAAATAATAAAATATATAAAACCGCATATGATGGGGCCCATTAAGTTATTTCTAGATAACTTTGCTCCTAAGTTAAACTGGCTATGTTTTTCCATGTCTGTGTCTGATAAGTAAATTTATCTCAACATCAGGTTTTCACAAGATTAATAATCCCTCTTTGTTAAGAGAGTCTTTTTTAAAAATTGGAGACAGTTATCCTGATGTGAATTTTACAAACATGTGCTAAATAATATTATACTTTCATATATCTAAAGCATATCTGATATTATAGCTATACTTTTAATCAGATGTCTTACAGAAATGGGAAGTATACTTAGTAAGAAAAAAAGTGGTCAGGCTAAAAAGATTTTCTTTAGCTTGAGTAATACTATGCTCTCAAAGCTGTAACCTGAATTATTGGCACATATAAATCCATCTTCTTAATTAAATGGGGCCTTTAGTCATTGAACACCAGCATATGGACAGAGTTAGTTACTAAATGTTATTATGACCCTGGCCTGGCCACATAATCCATTAGAGGTAGGATTCAGTTATATTGGTAGCAGCAAAGTGATTTTTATGGTTGTAAGAATCTTCTCTTTGTTCTGTCAGTATCAATTATTTCAGTACCAATAAAAATTTTAAAAGGGGGTCAAGTTTATGATCTCTGCTTTGGATGGATAATTTGTAACATTTCTATCCAATAAGCCAAGAGTTTCTTTCTTTCTGGAAAGGACCTGTGCTATGTGGTTTGTCTAAAGTACCTCAGTGTATAACTATGGAGAGAGTGAGCATGATATCATGGGATTATAATGTTAGAAAATTTCAATGAAGGTCATGAATAGACATTAAAGTAACAAATATGCATTTATGATAGTATGTTTATATGTGTTTAGAATTGCAGTAGTGGATATTACATATTTCCTTTGGGGATTTTATCAGTGTCAATTTTTCAGAAATAACATAGTAATATATTAAATTGTATGGTAACAAGTGAGAGGAAATCTATGTACTACTCATTCAAAGTTTTGGTCCACCTTTCAGATGAAACATCAGTAAATTACTAAAAAACAACTCCTTAAAATAACAGTGCAAAGTAAATCAAGGGCAGAACTGGCATAGCAGTGTGTGGGGGAATAATAGAACTTGTTTTATGATGTTAAACAGCAGCATGAGAGGATAACAAGAGGTTGTTCATGTATATATATTTTTTGCACGTCATGGAGCCTTAGAATTCAAGATGGTAGGTAGGGTTTCCTAAAACCCCAGAAATGTTAAACCTCTGTTTAGTACTATAGCTCCTTCTGTGTGTATGAGCCCATGTCCACAGACCATGAGAATATTGCTAAGACATATACCGAGATGGTCAAACAAGACTTTTGGCAAGGAGAAGGAAATAGGAAGTCAGTTAGTTGTCTCTCCCATGTAAGTCCAAAGAACTGAATTTGTCAAAGATTGGTACTTTCTGGTAATGGACAGCTAGATGGTTAAATGATGCAGATCTATATACTTTTCTAGCATGAATGCAGGATGGAGGTAATTGCACTGTCCACATCCAAGAACAGAAGGGGATTTTAGGAAGAGTTTGTAAACTTAAGGGGAAGGAAACCAGATTAAGTGGTTAAGTTGGGTTACAGAGGTTATCTAAAAGCATAGGCTCTTTAGAGCCATCAGAAGGCCATAAAGGAAAACATACCAGGATATAGACCCCTCAAATGGTTCTACAAATTCAAATTCAGGAAATTTGTAAATGAACAGGAATATTAAGTTATTGAGTTATTGCCAGAGACATGAAATTAAAATCTAGATTATTTATATATGTAATGGGAGAAAGAAAGTTGATACTCTTATGTAAGAATAGACTATGATACTGGATTAGATTGTTACCTGTAAAAAAAAAGTGCTATAAAGGATATTATTAGGATTATTGGCAAAATTTAAATGTGTCTATCAATGTTAATTATCCTTAATTAGTAAAATGTACTATGGTTGCATTAGAGAATGTCCTTGTTCTTATGATACATACTGAATACTTAGAATAAAGGGCCATAAAGCTTGTAACTCACTTTCAAATGGTTTAGCAAAATGATAACAGTGATGATATTATTATTCAGAAAGAAACATAAAGCACATGTGGCAAAATGTTAGCAATTTATGATTCTAGGTGAATGATGTATGAGCATTTATTATATTAATATTGTAACTTTTTGAAGGTTTAAAATATACCAAATAAAAGGTAGAAAAATATAGATGCAGTTCACAAATAAAATTACTATGTACTACTAATAGTGGTAATTATAATAATAGTAATCATAAATGTGTACTGAACTTTTTAAGTAGATGGGAGTCTTGATATGCAAAAGTATCCAAAGGCCAGAATAACTATGATGGAGACACTAGAATAGAATGTTCACTATGAAGTTCTAAGGTTAATTTAAGTAGGTTTATATCACTGTGTGCCTAATAGCAATAGAAAACTCTCCTTGAACATTTTCTTGAAGGGCAGTGAACTTTGCAAGTTACCAAACATATTCTTGAACTGTGCTAGAGATAACTATTGTGAGATATAAAGAAGAGAAAGAAAGTAGGAAAAGAAAGGTCTGAATTTATCCATTTGGAGTGTGAGCATATTAGGAATTATAATTGTTAGGAAAGTTTGATGATAATGATCAGAATAGAGTGTAATTGAAAACATGTAAATAAAGAAGAGACTGCAGTAAATGTAGAAGAAAATGGGAAAAAGAATGTTCTAGGTGTAATATTCAAAATCCATAGATCGTCTCCCCCTTCATATATACAAGGCCACTAAGTGCTCTGACCAGCATAGTTTTAGATTTCTCCATCCTCATCTTTAAGCTTTAGGACACTAGGAAATCCATTACTCTCTTGATGGCGAGAAGACCCCTTGGTGGCAAATTCTTGGTGTTTGGTTCTTACTGTATAATCTTTGTGGATTTTTTTTGTCTGCTTAAGATGGAAACAGAGGACCTGCAAAGAGTTAGGGCAACCCATATTTTGGTTTTTATTTTCTCGATTCGGCCAACCATTCATTGAACTCTCATTTGTATTTCACAATGTTCTTTTTTATCAGGTATCCCTAGAAATCATTTTGACCTCTTTTTGGCAGACCTTGCCTTCTAAGTCCATTTATTATTATTTTCAATTTTCTTTTCCTTTCTCTCTCTTAAGCCTCCATTGGAGTACCAGGACCCTTTTTTTCTCTTGAAATCTCAAGTTGTCACTTAAAGGGATCTGATGAAGAGTAGTCTGGATTTCACAGGGCAGTGATTTCCGCCAGTGCCATAATAATTATTATTATATACCAGATTGGCAGAAGAAAAGAAATTTCACATGGATAAATACAGTGCTTTAGAAATATAAATAATGTATGCTATAAAAATGGAAGATAGATTATTTGACCAAAAAAATTGCAATTAGTACCTAACTGCATATTCAAGTCATAGAAAAGCAACAACCGCAACAAAACAAAAGAAATGAGATAAAGAAAGAATAAAGAAAAAAAATGAACGCTATATATTTTTTTCTTTTAAATACATTAAAACTCAGGAAAATGATAAAGAGAACATTGTTCCTTTATCACATGGGAAAGGAAAACTCTTAACTGATGACATACAAAAGGCAGAGACTTTTAATAAGTATTTTCTTTACCTCTGTCTTCACACAAAAAGGTCATCTTTGATCTAATCACTGGAATAGCCAACACCTGGGCTGGGAGGGCAGAAAGTCATGATAAAAGAAGGAATGAACTAGAGATTGTGTAAAAAAAAAAAAAAAAAGTTAAAAATAAGAGGTTGTTCAAATGCTGATGTTGGCAAACTTTAATATATAAATGAACTCTTTTAAGTATGGGGTGTCAGTTGTTTTTCTCTTTGGGGGCTTTCAGTTTATATGATATATGCAATCTCTTTCAATTAAATAATAAATAGAAGTTTTATATGTGCAGAGTTTGGAGGAAAGCAGACAGGACTATGATGTAGCTCCAAATCTCAAGAAATTTTCATACAATAAACTAGTTTTGGGTAAGACTTCTACTAGAGAAGATGATGTAATGTGATTTATTGATAAAATTATTCATAAAAGATGCACAATTAGCCAAGTCCTCATGGGTCCAGAGATACTTATCAATGGTTCTAACCAACTTCAGAGAAATTTTATCAAATTACTTAAATATGTGTTTTTTGCTTTTTGTTTTAATGAGAGAGTTAGATGAGGAGAACAACAAAGGTTTGATCAAGTAGACAGTCACTGAAAGAGGAAAGCAGTGGCCTGAAGTGGGAAACCACGCAGAATTGTCACTAGTTAACGAGTGGATCAGAGTCCATGATAACATCCTGGATTTGCCAATATCATTCTCTATACAGTGGTTCGAGTTTATGGGAGTAAAGACATCTTCTTTGGTTCAGATCTTCTAATGTCCTAGGATGAATGAGGACTCTGATCCTAGTCTAACATCCAGGGACTTCTTTGCCGGAACCTAGGCTATCAATCCTTTGTGATTTTGTTCCGGAGATAATATTTTGTCATTATTATTTGATATTTTCCCAAGGTACCTAAAATTCTTGAATTTTTTCCTAATCCATGGCAATGTGGGTAGGAAAAATTGACCTAGTAGGTCCTAAGCTCAAATCCGAATTTCAGGATTTATTACGCTTTAGAAAGAAAAACAGGATTTGCCAGAGAGAAATCTAACGGGTCTCCATTGATGGAAAAAAGCCATAGGATTACCAACTACTTCTTAGGGTGAGTGTAGGGGAGAGAATAGAAGAGAGTCAAGAGGGCAAAAGTTTGCCTATAGGAAAGATTTTCATCAGAAAAGCAAGACAGGAAAAGAGAAGAGAATGGGGGAGGGGGTGCTTTTTGGACTGAAGCCTTTGGCCTCTTACCAGTGTAGTGACAAAAAAGGAAGAAGCCAATGAGAGGATCATACCTTTCTTTTTAAAAACATTTTTTTAAAGATTTTTATTTATTTATTCATGAGAGACACACAGAGAGAAGCAGGCTCTCTGCAGGGAGCCTGATGCAAGACTCAATCCTAGGACCCCGGGATCACAACCTGAGCTAAAGGCAGAGACACTCAGCCACTGAGCCACCTAGGTGCCCCAAGGATCACACCTTTCTGTATGACCTTTGAATAGCCAGTGATTCTACCCACTGGTAAATATGGCAGATTCAGTGTCCTGGAAGATAACTAAGCAGATCCACTTATTGGGTAGGATAGTAAAGATAGGAGTTTGTAAAGAGGCAGACAAGCCTTGGCATGCAGATTAGATATTATAGGCATAAGTATTTTTTATTCCATCATTTATCAGTCTGTTTATATGTGCACAAAAGTACAAACTTGAGGAAGATTGGCCCATAACCATGGCCCTAGATAACTTTTGAGGTCAACCATTCTATTACTCCCTGGAGTTTATCTTGTCCAACATTTTGCCCCTAGAGTTCATCTGTTCTTTGCTCTGTAACATTTCTCTATTAATACAAGATTATTCCTATATAAATAAAGATAAATTTTTATTATCATTAATCACAAAATCCTTTTTTAAAAATTTCCATATACCACTGTACTTTCCTGTGCCCTATTAGCAGCAAAACATCTTGAAATTGCTGTCACTGGTCTTGTTTCCATTCTTTCATCTCCTGTTCACAGTACTCTACTCAACTCCATCCCATTTAGGATCCCTTTCTCCAGCACTTAATCTCTGATGTTAAGGTTACCAATGACTTCCCTGTAGTCCCATCCAATTTTCACTTCTTTTCTTAACTCTTAGCATTGTTCAATAACACATACTACACATACTCTTCCTTCTTCATTTTTAAATTATTTATGTTATTTTTGAGAGATAGAGAGAGAGCTGGGGGAGATGCAGAGGAGGAAGGAGAGAGAGAATCCTCAAGCAGGCTCCCCACTGAACACAGAGCCCCGCACGGGGCTCAATCCCAGGACTCTGAGATCTGACCTGAGCTGAAACCAAGAGAAAGATGCTTAACCAGCTGAGCCACCCAGGCACCCCTACTCCTTCCTTCTTGAAGCACTTTCTTTTCTTGACTTTGGTAATATTACACTCTCCTTGTTTTCATCCTATTTGACTAGCTGCTCCTTCTCAGTTTCTTTGACTAATCTCTCCTTTGCTCGGTATTTAAACGTGTGAGTTTTTGAGGCTTCTCCTATACGCCCTTGTCTTGTAAGGATATTGCTTTCTCTCCAGGTTTGACCTTTTAATCCTATAGCTTTGAATACTGTCTGTATATGAAAGGCTCTCAAATCTTTATTTCCAGATCTGACTTGTCCCTAGAACTTCAAATTCATATTTCTAAATATCTACTTTAGAGCTTCTCATAGATATTTAATAAGCATCTCAAATTTAATGTGTCTAAGGAACAGCTCTTTATTATTTGTCACCCAAACCTATTCCCATCCAATTGCTCCATCTCAGTCAATCTCATCAACACACCCAGTTGGTTAAAGTTAAGAAAGCCAGGAGTCAGCATTTATTGCTATCTTTCTCTCTTCCCCTCAAATCCAATTTATAAGTCCTGTCAACCCAGTCTTTAAAATATCCTCTGAGTCCATCCATTTCTCCTCACCTTAATCCAGGTCATTGTCCTCTCTCTCCTGGATTATTGCTATGTAAGATGATTTCTCTGAATTTTACTTTTACTTCTTTAAAATTCAATGTGTTTGGAAGCCAGGATATTCTTTTAAAACACAATTCATACCATGTCCCTCACCTGTCTAAAATTCTCCACTGCAATTAGAATAATACCTATATTCTTTGCTCTGGTTTTAGAACCTCCTGTTTACCTCTCTGTCCTCATCTTGCACCACTATTCCCTCATCTCTGTACTCCAGCCATGCTTTTTCTTCAACATGTGATGTTCATTCCTATGGTAGGGCTTTCTCTCTGCCTTGAACACTCTTTCCCTTCATCATGGAGGATGGTTGTTTCTTCTTGTCACTTAATTAGAGCCCATCTGAAATGTCACTCTGTCAAAGGCAGCTTCCCTCATTTCTCAAACAACCTGTCATGATTGCCCATTGTTCTATTTTGGCTATCTCCATAGCCTTTGTAATATTATTATTTATAACAATAATTTTATTTGTGCAGGTAGTTTCTTTATTCATTTGTTGCTTGATTTATATTTTCTATCCATTTTCACCTACAGTAAAAAGCCATGGAGAGGAGGGAGTTTGTCAATCCTGAAAGGGTCATAAGAGTATCTGATACGTAATAGGTATTCTAGAGACATTTGTTGGATAGAAAAATAAATTAATGGATGGATACATATTAAGATATTTTAGGCTTGTTTTAGGCTATACATACCCCCACCCCAACCACAATTTGATTTTCTCGAAGTTTGAGTGCCTTGATAAGTATCTAACATCCCTATGGATGAGTGTATAAAAGGTGTGTTTACCAAATTTGCAATTATGAGAAACCAGAGAGAATGACTTCTAGGATGGAGTTAAAAAACAAAATTAAGTTTCAAAATTATTGCCATGTTGCATATTATGCTTCAATATGATACTTTCTTATTTAAAAAGTATTGTTATAGGGACGCCTGGGTGGTTCAGCAGTTGAGCGTCTGCCTTCAGCTCAGGGCATGACCCCACAGTCCCGGGATCGAGTCCCATATCAGGCTCCCTTCATTGAGCCTGCTTCTCCCTCTGCCTATGTCTCTATTTGCCTCTCTCTCTGTGTCTCTCATGATTAAATAAATAAAATCCTTAAAAAAATTTTAAAAAAGTATTGTTATAATCTGGGATATTAGATGGAAAAGCCAGATGAAATTAAGAAAATTAAATGCAAAGAAACATGTATTTGGATTTGAAAGGTGAACTGCACAAGCCTAGCTCAATGGAAACTTGATAGTAATGAATGTGAAGAAGAACTGGGGTTTAACTGAGAATTAGGGAGGTGTGGGTCCCCAGGGAACATGGTAGATGTCCTAAATCTCTATCTGTAATCATATACTTTAATGCATAGTTAAGATATGTCCCTTTTTATGAGAACTCCCATGGTATTTCCAGTCTGGAGCCTCTTTCCTGTCTGAACCCTTAGAAGATTTTGTCCCTACCTATAATGACAACTACTGTTTACAGCTTTCTTTTGATATTTGTGTGTGTATCTTAATCTTACCTCCTAGATGGTAAACTCCTTAAGAGGAGGTACTATGTTTTGTTTTAATTGTTCTGTTCTATGTTATTTTTACAAATTGTTGGAGGACACACAGTAAATATTTACTTTGTGAGTGAATGAATAAATAGCAGATAAGGCTAAATTATGTGAGAATATATGCATGTTTTTTTAAAAATAGTGAGGAGTGCCTGGGTGGCTCAATTGGTTAAGCATCTGACTTGGTTTTGGCTTAGGTCATGGTCTCAGAGTCTTGAGATCAAGCCCCATGTACAGCTCCATGCTACATGTAGAGCCTGCTTAGGATTCTCTCTTTCTTCCTTTCCCTCTGTCCCTCTCCTCTGCTCTCTCTCTCTCTCTCCAAATAAAATAATAAAATAATAATGAAATTATAAGAGCACCATCATAATAGAAACAAAACTATTGGGGGGTTTATTTAATATATGTGTGTCTAGGTTTGGGGAGAATGGTAGTTTCTGTAAGTAGTAATGAATTTAATAAAAAAGAAGAAAAGATATTTCTAAAATATGATGCTATTCTAATTGATTTAAAAGTAAAATTTTCAAGAAATTTTATTTAAGAGGCTTAATTTTCCAAAAGATAGATTGAGACAGATAGGTAGGTAGGTAGATAGATAGCTAGATATTAACATATATTGAAATATCTGGGCAATAATTATATTATTTCCCTGTGAAATAACAATCTGGGACCACTTCATGTTTTTAAATCAAATGTAAATAGTTAAAAACCTCAAAAAACTTTTATTCATATTATTTTTTAACATAACCTGTGAATTTCCACATTTAGCCAATTTTAATTTAGTGATAAAATTTAATTGCAGTTCATTATACCAGTGTGATTTATGAACCTTAATTTATATCTATCTACCAAATTATAAAATAAATCAAATTCTCATTGACAGCATAAAAAATAAAACACTTGCATTATTGAGAACGCAGTGAGAGTCCCTGCACTCTTGAGTTCATATGAGATGCTTATGGAAAGTAAAGGAAATATTTAAAACCTTACAGTGAGCCAGCTAACCAGTGGCCAAAAATTAATTAAAAATTTACATCGATTGTAATAAGGACCAAAATTGGCCATAAACACATGGCGTAGGCCAGTATTAATTTTCTTTTTTGACTACTTGATACAATGATGTAATTTTATTTCACTGTGTAAAATGAAGAATGAGAAAATACAACTATAATTCTGTCACAATGCAGCAGACTCATTGGAGATGGAGACTTGATCTTATTCAGTTATATTGCCAAGGCCTAGTGGTGCTTTTTATGTACAGTAAATACTCATTACAAAGTGCTTCCTTGTATAAGATTTTAGATATAATGTGAGTGTAGGATAGCTTTCATCTTCCTCCATTCTTACCTCCTTAGCTTTGTAACAATGAGATTGAATTTTGCTACTCCACTTAAGATACTGACTTAGAGATTTTCTATAGTTGGGAACCATTAATGACTTTTTTGAAAAAAGTGAGTCAGTTGAAGCAGTTATTGGATATTTGCTGTTTCTAATGCATAGAAATTTCTAATGCTAAAAATATACAAATGGGGATGTGCTTCTGTTTGTAACTATATTTTAGTCTGTGCAGAGGTTGACCCCCACCCACTTTATGCTTATTCTTCACATATTGAGAAAGAGAAAAGCATGGCTGATAGTGTGGTGTTCTCCTGTTGAACATAACATTTCAGAGACCATTGACATTATTAGGCAAGGAACTTCTGTGATTATGATGGGATAGACAAAAACTAGACCATTCCATATACATACCTGAACTTGGGCAAGGACATGAATATTTTGAAGATTGGAGAATGCCCAAATATCTCCCATCTTTTATATTTTAATTAATCATAGCTTTAAAAAACCCAATCATTCTCTTATTAACTTCTATATAAGAATTTTTAAAATACCCATAGAATGACTCCTGCTTCTTGACAGCACTCAATCCAGAGCCAAGTTCTTCTGTTTTTAAAAAGGATTTCCTATTTTATTTTTTCATTTTTTTAAAAGATTTTATTTATTTGTTCATGAGAGACAGAGAGAGAGAGAGGCAGAGACATAGACAGAAGGAGAAGCAGGCTCCATGCAGGGAGCCCGATGCGGGACTCGATCCCGGGACTCCAGGATCATGCCCTGGGCCAAAGGTAGGTGCCAAACTGCTGAGCCACCCAGGCATGCGTTTTTTTTTTTTTCATGTTTTAAAATTTAAATTCAATTAGCCAACATATAGTACATCATTAGTTTCAAATGTAGGGTTCAGTAATTCATCAGTTGCATATAACACTCAGTACTCATCACATTACATGCCCTCCTTAATGCCCATCACCCAATTCCTCCATCCCCACATCCCTCCCCTCTAGCAACCCTCAGTTTATTTCTTATGGTTAAGAGTCTCTTATGGTTTGTCTCCCTCTCTGATTTCTCTCCATTCCATTTTCCTATCCTTACCCTATCATCCTCTGTGCTGTTCCTTGTATCCCACATAGGAGTGAAATCATATGATAATCCTCTTTATCTGATTGACTTATTTTGCTTAGCATAATACCCTTCAGTCCTATCCACATCAGTGTAAATGGTAGGTATTCATCCTTTCTGATGGCTGAGTAATATTCCATTGTATGTATATATCACATCTACTTTATCCATTCAATCCTGCTTTTTTAAACCTTCCCCGCAATCACCAACAGAAATCCAAATCTTTTAAGTTATTTCTAACATATTTGCTGAGATTCCCCACATTTCTTTCATTGTAGTGAGTCAATAAACCCACATTTGTTCAACAACAGGTGTGTTCCAGATGGTCTTTGACTGAAGACCATCTGACAGTATTAAGAGCCTAAAGATTATGGAGTGTGTTAAAATTTAAATGTGTTTGCTTTTTACATATATGCCAATATTTTCCCCAAAAAGAGTCTCTGGAAAGCAGTGAAAGTTTGAATTAGAGAAACTAAAGCTTCAAACATATGCATAATTGTAATTTGTATTATAAACCGGTATTACTCTCACATGATATATTTCATAGACTTGTTTTTGAAATACTAAGCTGTCAACATGATCTAACCTATGAGTTGTCATTCCAAACACTCTATCCTATTGAGCATTAGCTTTTCTGTTAAGGAGTTTGCCATAAAATATATTCTAAGGCACTAACACACCATCATGGAAAGAATCACTGCAGAGAATATATTCAAAATTCAAAACTTATTGGTCTGAAACAGCTGGTTCTGACCTTCCATGGGTATTTAGAGACTCTTGGAATTTTTGTAAGATTATATTTTGAATAAGTACAAGGCTTAATGTGTCTCTGTTGCCCCTACTATTTTAGGTAGGTAACAACATTAACCTTTTATTCTTTTTCTCTGGTCAGTAGAATAATTTCCCTATACCACCTCTGTATGCATACCATGCACTCTAGAGAGTACATAAAGATGTTTTCTTTTTTTTTCCTTTTTTTATAAATTTATTTTTTTATTGGTGTTTAATTTGCCAACATATAGAATAACACCCGGTGCTCATCCCATCAAGTGCCCCCCTCAGTGCCCATCACCCAGTCACCCCATAAAGATGTTTTAATCATTAGATAATCTTAAATGGAATAAAAATGTTTGTGTTAAAATTGTAAAACACAGCTTCTCCTAAATGTCTAATACAATGCTTTATTGTATTTGCAATATAGATTATTAGAAAACATTAAAAGATAGAACAGTTTCTTAGTAAACACTTTTGTCAATATTATTTTCTTACTCTCATGTTATAAAGTTTACCTCCATCAGGGAGAATATTTAAAACAAAATAGAAAATCTTATTTTAACTAACAATTCAGTGGCTAATACCATTTGCATATCTGCTTACTCTACTTCAAAATGTCAAATGGCAATGAAGACATTCCAGAGAAATGCTATAGAACAGAGGGCAAATGATAGCTTCTGAATTTTGGGGATGGCTTGCAATATTTTTTATTTTACATTGGAAAGATAATATGTAGAGTATATATGATTTCCCCTATGGAGTATAGAAGAAAGTTGGACATAACTTAATGTAGCAAAAAGTAGAGCTCTGGTGATGAATAGTTCCCTTAAAATCTGAGAAAGTCTGGTAATAAGAAGGATACTTTGAAGAGTATAAGAGGAAATATTAATGGGCAATATTTGGGCCTTAATTTTGATAAGCTTTGATGATGATGATGATGAGCAGAACATAAAAAGTGTAGAATGTAATAAATGCTTTGGGGGAATCTTAACAGCTTGCATGGAAATTATACTAAGACACATTAAATAACTAGGAATAGATGGCTTTTTAAATGGGTAGGTATTTGCTAAAAGAGATGCAGAACCTGGGAAGGGAAGCAGGCCATGTGATCATCAATATTGTGAAGCACAGCATCATCATGATCAATAAGCACCTTAACATGCTTTTTGCAAGCTATTTTACTAGGCACGGTGGGAGATAGAAACAGGCATAAATTGCTTTTCCATGAGGAACTTACAACTTTACGGGGTGCTTGTTGAGTTTACTTTAGAAACCTTTTTAGGGGATCCCTGGGTGGCTCAGCGGTTTAGCACCTGCCTTTGGCCCAGGGCGTGATCCTGGAGACCCGGGATCGAGTCCTGCGTCGGGCTCCCGGCATGGAGCCTGCCTCTCCCTCTGCCTGTGTCTCTGCCTCTCTTTCTCTCCATGTGTATCATGAACAAATAAATAAATAATTAAAAGAGACACTTTTTAATAAAGTTATGGAAAATGCAGAATTATAGAGCAAAATGGGGCATCATGACTGTCAAGGAGAAGAATTCTAGGAGGAATGACACATATATGTGACCAGATGTAGTATTTTTCATTCTTACATGTCAAAGTATTTATGTAAAAGGGAAGACATATGATCTCAAATAACACTTCAGTCATGGTTTCTTCATACCTAAATTAAGGGTGCTAAAGAACTGGGTCTTTGGGGGACCCTTCCAGATGCTTGCAGGTTGTGTTGTTGTTGTTCTAAGTTTATCAGTATGCAACATATGACACAAAGGAGTTTCTTTTTAGTAGTGTTGATTGCATGAACATTGAGTGTTACTCATATAAATTGCTACGTGCTATTTTAGTTTTGTTTACAGTTTACAAAATAACTTGAGTTGAAAATTGGGATAGACCATTTGGAGCTCCTGATGGATCAGCTGGCACCGGCACTTGTGCTTGCTATTCAGAATTTTGAAAAGCTAAGTACCAGTACCAGCACATTATCTAAGTTTTAAAAACTGTGTAATTAGTATGTTGCTCTTCTCTTCAGTCTACCCATCCTTCTGTCTTCTTTAAAATCTGCCTAGCGGTTGATACGAAGTAAAGGTAGCTTCAAATATGGACCTCATCACACTGGACAACACAATTGCATCAACTAAAGTATGCTCAGGAAAGGTGCTGTGATATTATGTTGTAGGTTATCCTGGGAAATTTAACCAGCTTTTGTTTAGCTTCTCTAGTCACTATACTGTGGACCTTTGGAGTCCCCTCCATGCCTTGCTTTTGCATCAGATTTCCACATTCATCTTCTCAGAAATGGGATCATACATCAGAAAGATGGAGAGAGAAAAGGTACCAATTCTTGTCTTGGAGTTGCAAAAGGCAAGACTGTGGAATAGATGAATTAGCGAAGAAGATATGAGGCCCATGCAAAGCTTCCTTCAGTTCTGCCCCTCGAGATAAAGTGGCTCTCCAGATGGAGGAGAAGTGATGAGTGATTAAACAACAATGTCTAAGAAGAGAAAAAAATCACACTTTCTCTTTCCTTCAGTCAATGGCGGGAGGTGGATTTTTTTCTTTTTAGATTTTATTTATTTATTCATGAGAGACAGAGAGAGAGAGAGAGAGAGAGAGAGAGAGAGAGGCAGAAACACAGGCAGAGGGAGAAGCGGGCTCCACGCAGGGAGCCCGACATGGGACTCCATCCTGATCCCGAGACTCCAGGATCACGCCTTGGGCTGAAGGCGGCGCTATACCGCAGAGCTACTCAGGCTGTCCGGGAGGTGGATTTTTGATAGAGTTCCCCACTAGGTTAATTAATAGTGTTTGTTTTCCTAATAAATATAGTCTAGGAAGTCAGCAAGACACAAAGACAGATGAGCCTAAGTGAGCCTCACCGTTGTGATCCCCTCACACTAGGAGAGAATTATAATGATCAGCATGTACCTGATAAGGTGCACATAGCTGGAAACATTCTTCTGTTTGGACCAAGAGCTCTGAACCAGAAGAAAGGAAATCCCAAGAGATGCTGGCCTGGATAAATGACACTAAAGACAAGGTGCCTTTTCCCCAAAATTCTTCTACTACTCCCCAATGGCTGTCACTACTATGCTCCCTGGGACTTAGATGGAACCCTGAACTGGTAATCTTGAAGTTGCTGTCAGCAAGGAGCTTGAGATTTGAAAAATAAATTTAGTTATTAAATAATAAATATAAGATTTAAAAACTACTAAGTTGCTCTCTGTGTGCCAAACATTATTATACGCAATTTATCTATAGTGACTAAAGACTCTCACAACTACATGAGACGGTTATTATCATTATCTCCATTTCATTAGTGATAAATCAGAGGCCCAGGGAGGTTTAGAGTTTTGTCCAGTGTCACACAGCTGATGAGTGACAAAGCCACTATCCAAATCTAGGCAGTCTGTATCAGACTATACTAAAGTACTCCTCAAAGACGTGTAAAAGAATACATTTATATTTCTGGCAAGACTGAGTCTGTGTCCTGTGTTTTATATGCATTGTGCTTATTTTGGAGAGATGTTGTGAGAAGCAATCTCTGACGTTCATTTCTAGATACTCTGGTAGCCAGGCATGCTGAAGATGTTGTTTACTATATTACACAGTGTCCCCTCTGGAGGACTATGGAAGTAATTTCTCTCTAATTTTAGTACTAGAAATATCTGGGCCTCTCCTGAGCAACAACTTTGTTTGTATTTTGTAAAAAAAATCAACTCTATAATCTCATTTCTCTGTTTTCATTGGCTACCATGTAGCTTAGAGGCAGACGTCAAGCCTGCTATTGGCAATTTTCTATAAATTCATGACCTGTGTTATGTGCACACACTGTGCTATTCTATCCCAACATTCCCTTTGCTTTGCTTTTTACCTATTTTAATTTACTTTATCTGTCAGTAATGTACATATCTTAGCGAAACACCTTAAATCCTTTTTGAGAAAGGCAGGTGGTAAATACATGCAAATATTATTTTTCTTTGCTTTCAAACTACATCACTTTTAGATCTTCCTTGGTCAGCAGAAGGACCCCAATGCTTACTTTATAGCAGTAATGCCATTCCTTCATTGGCACGTTTCATCCAACAGAAGACAGGAAGGATAAGCTGTGAAGGGCACTATGTGCTTCCTATTTCCTTCTCCCCATTCTTAAACTCAAGGGCTTTGGTGGAAAGAAACATTGACACATGGGGAAGAGTAGTTTTGTGGTTACATATATGGGCTCTGACATTAGACCTAGTTTGTAGCTGAGTTTTGCTACCCACTGGCAAGTGACTTTACGCAAGTTACCTAACTTCTCCATGCCTTAGTTTCCTCATCTATAAAATAGAGCTAAAATAGGAACCCACACCCATGTAGTTGTGGGCATGAAATTAATATAGGCAAACATCTGTTGCCTTTGATAGATGCTCACAGCCAATAATTGAGGCAAGAGAGAAAATTAGAAAGAATCTTCTGAACTTTGGTATCCAATAGCATATTCTTGATGTAACTTATGTAGGACCACTAAAAAGTAACTAAAGACAATATAGAGATTGCATTTGCCAGAATCCATATGTATCATTCAACCTTTCAGAAGCCTGAAGTGCAATTTTTATTTGAATTTTCACACATTCTCGTAAGTGTTAGAATTACAGGGGAAGAAGGGATCCTAATCCCATTAATTCAGGTCAAATTAGTAACACCATTCAAACTATGATTTAAAAACCATCAGAGAAGGAAGAGAACTTGTGTTCTCCCCGAGTAAACTAATGTAAGAAATACATTTTCTCTTTCAAGAATTTTCTTCTTATGCAATGAGACATTCCCATAAAATACTTATTTAAACTTCTATTTGTCCAGTCTTAGAAAAATATGAACATATATTTGAGTGCCTCAAGTTCATTCAAAATATCTTTCAAGAAATTGTTGAGCAGATGAAAGATATGTGATAAACACCTCTGCCCTAAAGGCAGCCTGGTACTATGGGTAGACCTGAAACAGAGCAGCCATTCCAGAATCTGTGCAGTGCTGTGCAGTGCTGTGAATATAGACATTTTCATAGAGGATCATGGTAACAACCATGAGTTGTTCTCAATTCATGAGAATTAAAAGGAAGGAAGGGAGTGGGAGGAAGAACAGGAGACAGAGAGAGGGACAGGGACAACATGGAAGATGGTATTACAGAGATGACTTGTCATGTAGGTCTTGAAAGATGAGAAGGCAGTTGCTGGTGTTAGCACATGGGATGAGGGGAAATTCTAGATTAGGGAATAGAGTATGTAAAGGGAACCAGAATCTTCTTTGGGGAGTGGTGGGCACAGCACAGCATGGCAGTTGAAGGAGAGACAGAGAGCAGGAAACCATTCGGAGAGTCTTTGGCATTGGGATAAACATGATCAGATTTTCCTCTTAGAAGGGTAACGGTGCAGAATATATGTCTTGAAAGGGAGTGAAGGTAAAGGGAGGAGAATCTTTGTGAGAGGGAAAGGGGAGGAGAAAGTATCCCCATTAAGTACCTTTTCTTGTCTTTGTTTCAGCCTCACAAGCTTGCTATAGTGTCACCTTTTTCCAGGTGATTCTTCCTCCTGTCTTTCTCTCTCTAGCTCAGGGAGCTAGCTCTAGATCTAGCTTCTTGATGTTGCTAATGTCTAAATTGCATCATTGCTCACATCCATCACCTGTGAGCTAAATCCTTGGAATTATTTCCCTCTACTTTAGGTACTCAGAGTTGTTTCTATTTCCTGGTTTGACCCTGACTGACACACCATAGCAGTAATCTAGATGAGAGGTGTTGAGGGCCCTAATAAAGGAAGAGACAGTGCACATGCAGAGGAGAGAGCTGATTTAGAGGACAGAATTGCAGAATCTGGTGACAGGTATGTGTGTGAGCATAGGGCGGAGGAGAATCAGACATTCTAACCCTATTGACTGGCCTACTTAACAGTAGTGATATTAAAACTGAACAATAAAGGCATTGTGGGAAGTATAGGAGATTGGAGGAGGCCTTAAGATTGACCATTGGATACTCAGGCAGACATGTCAATAAGCAGGTGGACCTAGGAATCTGGGGATTGAGTTTCATATTTAAAGTTTATCAACATACAGCAAGAGTTTAACACTATTAAAAATCTTGCAAGTAAGGTCACAAGGGAAAAGATAAAGACTGAGAAGAGACCAGGACAGAATTTATGGAAATGGGGACAAGTGGACAAAGAGGAAAACCATGGAAGATGGTGTAGGAAAAGCCAAGTCGTTGAATAAAGATCAATATTTGAAAAATACTAGGATGAATTTATTGTATGTAATTACTAAAAGGCCATTGGTCATTGACCATTTAAAGGTAGATGCAAAGTCTCTATATATCTTTCTTTAAAATAACATTCTGATATATTACTGTTCTCATATTACAATTAAGAGATTAAGGACAGGAAAGAACCAGAAAGCCATCAGACATATTAAAAGATGCTCAATATCATTGATCATCAGGGAAATGCAAATCAAAATTACAATGAGATATCACCTCATACCTGTCAGAATGGTTAAAAATCAGTAATAGAAGACACAGGTGCCAACAAGGATGTGGAGAGAACCCTCTTGCACTATTGGTGGGTGTAGCCACTCTGGAAAATAGTATGGAGGTTCCTCAAAAAGTTAAAAATAAAGAAAGAAGGCTACCTTACAATCCAGCAATTACACTATGAGATATTTACTGAAAGAATACAAAAATAGTAATTCAAAGGGATACGTGTGCCCACATGTTTATAGCAGAAGCATCTACAATAGCCAAATTATGAAAACAGCCCAAATGTACATTGATGATGAATAGATAAAGATGTGCATATATATATATATGTATATATGTGTGTGTGTGTGTGTGTGTGTGTGTGTGGTGTACAATGGAATACTACTCAGCTATAAAGAGAATAAAATCTTGCCATTTGTAACACTGTGGTTGGAGCTAGAGTATTATGGTAAGCCAATAAGTCAGTCAAAGGAAGACAAATACCATATGATTTTACTCACATGTGGACTTTAAGAAACAAAACAACCAACCAAAGGGGAAAAAGAGAGAGAAGGAGGCAAACCAAGAAACAGACTTAACTGACTGAACCACCCAGGCGTCCCCAAATATGTATGTATTTATAGGTAATGAGAAACCACCCAGAGTTCTGGACAGGCAATAAATGATCAAAACTATGCTTATGAAGAATAAGAGCAGTAGGTAATAAAGATTAGATTAGAAAAAGATAAAGCCTAGAGAAGGGACAAGAAGTTAGGAGACTGCTAGGCAATAGTACTGAGAACCAGGCGTAAGGTACAAGGTTGCCAAATTTAGAAAAATATAATAAAACCAGGATGTCCAATTAAATGTTTGAATGTAAGTATGCTCCATGGAATTTTGAGACATACTTAAATTTTTTAAGACTTTGGTTTTTACCTGAAATTTACATTTAATGGATGTTCTATATTTTATCTGGCAGCCTGCAATACTGCAATGCAAGTCTTCTGCTAAATGCCTGGGGTTAGTGCAGACTCTCCAGATTGAGGGCACTATCTCCAACAAGATTGTCTTTGCTTCGGATACCAGCTGCAAGTTTGAGGGTCCTCAGGTTATCTGTACTTTGGATCATTTGGCTCCAAATTTGGGAGTTCCCACGAGCCACTCAGATAATTCACTAGAACAATTCAGGAAAGCACTATCATTATGATTATACTTTTATTATAAAGGGCATATCATTATCAGCTAAATGAAGACACATATAAGGCAACGCCTGGGAGGGCCCTGAAAGTAGAGCTTCCCTGTTCTCTCCCCATGGAATTTGAATGCATCACCCTCCTGGCACATGGATGTGTTCACCGACCAGGTGAACCTCATGTCCAGTGTTTTATTGAGGTTTCGTTACATAGGTATGATTGACTGAATCATTGAACCATGTAAGTGAACTCATTCTCTAGCTCCCATTTTATCCCCAGGAGGTCAGGAGCCCTCTATGAATCATAGACACTCCTATCACTTAGGGAAATTCCATGGGCTTAGAATTCCCTCCTAGGAACCCAAAACAAACACGAGACATTTTTTTTTTTTTTAAATTATACAACACAGTGGTAGTGTGGTAATAGTAATGGAAGGGAAGAGATAGATGAGGAAGGAGTTATACCAGAGAGGAATCTAACTTGAAGCTAATTTTTAAATCTTGGGGGACTGGAAATATTTAATGACGTACAGATTGGGATGAGAGAGGGAGAGTAAATAATGAGCTAATTTCAGATGTTTGAAGTTGAAGATCCTGGTAGAACATCATGATGTAAAATCAGGGTAGTGGTACAGAAATGCACATCCAGAGTTTAGAAGAATTGTCGGGATTATGAACTGTGAGTCATGTCTCCTTACTGTGAATGTGATCGTTGCAGATCTGAAATTTAGTAACATTACTGTGGGAAAAAGTATAATGGAAGAAAGCAAAAGCTCATATGTTATAGGAGAGAAAATAGAAGCCACAAACAAAATAAAAATTGGTCCATCACACCCTAAATTTTCTAAATTTTTATAAATTAACTTGACAAGGTGTGTGTTTTTTAATATGAAATTATTTGTTGTTTTTTACAATGGTATTCATTTCAAAGCTTTTATACATATGTCCTGTGATTTTTTTCTACCTATTTCTCCTGAATGTTTAACATGATACCACATACTTTTAATTCTAAACACTAATTGGAATTTTCCCCCAATTTATATAAATTCAGAGTACTAAATGAAATATCAAAATATAGGAAAAATAATGTTATGTGGATTTTGACCAATTCTTTTAAGTTTCTTGAAGAGGAAGGTGTAGAAGCCTAAGAATGTTAGTACTTTTTTTTAGTATAGTTGTTGCACAATAGTACATAAGTGAATTTTGATATTTCTAACTTTTTTCTGGTATTTCTAACATTTTGAAATTTAGCATATTTTGTTAGTCAGTTTGGCTTAAAGGTTATCAAAGCTTTACTCTTCAAAATCTAGCTTTTCTTGAAGCCTTCTTGAAGACAGGTTCACAAAATGGAATTAAAGTCAATAATTTATTCATCTTATACTTATTCTTCAATTATAAAATGGCTTACAACTAGTAATAGTAAATTAAGCAGAGCAACTATAGTTTTAAGGTGACTGCAAATAATTGCAATGTTTCTACATAAAATCATAAAGACTATTGGTATAGCCACATTATTATATATATATATATATATTTTTAATCAATTTTATTTGTTTTTGCAAAGAATGTCCCCAGGGCCCATTCCATTCCTTTCTCTAGCTTCCTGCTAACAAAATATTAACATTTCCCCAAAACTGTAAATATACATATGCTCTATATAAACACTATTATAGTTTTCAAACTATATACATTTGGAGGAGGGTCTGGCATAGAAGACAACCTAATAAAAATAATTGAGGCATATGTAATACTGGAAAGATTGTTATTTCAAGTTTCAAATGTGAAATATATCACTAAAATGGGTAAATGTCTAGTTTGGGGGAATACTTAAAAGCAATATATATTCTCTTAAAAGGAATTTAAGATGCTCATATAGTATTTCCACAACTATATATCAGCTGTTTTTGGAAGAAGGCCTCTTCTTTCCAGAAAATTCAAAGACAAAATTTCAACTCTAGCATTTTTCACATTATGATAAATCAGCCACTGTTTTTGTATCAAGGTAAGTTGGCAGTGATGTAGTCATTGTGTACAATCTTGAGTGGAAGAAATTCATTTTGCGCAAGGAAAATCTTGGTGAGATTTTTCACTGTGTATGTTTATTTTCTTGAGATTTTAGATGTTGATTCACAAACTGTTAATTAAAAGTGCCAGTGTACTTGTGAAAGCTACAATAATTAAACGTATCTTCAGTTTATGTGAGATTTCTTCCCATTCGTGACTCTAATTTGGAAAGTTACCAATTTGAAGATTGAAATTTTGGAAAATTAGCCCCAAAATGCTTCTGACTGCTGGTTGCATATTGAAATACTCCAGTAGGGTGGGGGGTGTGAGTCAGAGCAAAAAGCTGGGGCATCTCCAGGAGCACTCTGCTACCTTTGTTCAGGGGAAGCTGTTTCCTACAAGGTGTCTGTTGCTGACCTGGTAACTGTGAAAATGTATCACTGTTCCCTTACTGTTGTCTTGTGTTATTCATTCCTAAAGGAGTTTGCTGCTCTATGGAAATGTATCACTTTCCCCCCCCTGTTACTTATTTCACTAGGGAATTTGCTACTCCTGAGCTCAGTTTCAAAGAAAGTTACTCTTCTAATAGTACCTGGAAATGGAGAGAGTTTAAAAATGTTATTAAAAGTTCCATATAGAGCAGTATACACAATTTAATTCAGATGTTTTCTATTCTCGAAGGGCTAAGCGCGATGTTTCAGACAATAGTTTTAAACTAAAAGGCTGTCTCTTCTGGGATGCATTCATTCTATTATGCTCTTTTGTGAAAGCAGGTAAATCCCAAACTGAAGTGTGCACAAACGTCTTCGAGTGTGGGCTCTGGCCACAGAATTCCCATTAGCATTAGCTTGGCGCTGCTGCTTGTTTCACAGACAGTAGAGAACATGCCTTTTCCACCCTTGAGGCAATAAAATAAATTAAAGGGTGCGGCATTAAATGAGTTGAATTTTGAGTAGTATTTCTCATGCCTCCAACGTTTTAAAATCAGTTTATCCTCATGAAGCAGTATTTGGAGTTGGGAAACAAGGGAGTCCTCTGTTTGTGCCAGTATGCAGGTTCTTTTGATTTTTCTGTGTGTGTGTGTGTGTGTGTGTGTGTGTGTGTGTGTGTGTGTGACAGCCTTTTCTGGTCCTTTTCCCATTGTGGTCTCTAGGCAGTGTCTGTGACTAGAACTTTGTAATTCAGTATAAATCACAATAAATGAGCGCTATGGAAGGTAAGACATCTTTAGTTTGTTTCTACTGGGTCTGGTCCAGGCTATTACAGCCCCTACATATCTCCATGACACAGAAGCAAGAGTTTTTGCAAAGAATGTCCCCAGGGCCCAACCAAATCCTTCCTCTGCAGAAGCTGCCCTGCTCTGTCTATGCTCATTATGTTTGCGCTTCTCCAATTTTGCACTTTCTCTCAGTATTTCCTAAGGAGACCAGAGAGCATTCCTTTAATCTCAAACGGAAGTTTATTTTTGTTTCATGGAACAAAGGTTTATCTTTAGTGTTTCCGCGTGTTCCCTCTAATTAGAAACCCTGTCCTTATAGTCACATAAATAAGAAGGGAATGTTTTAATTCTTAGTGCATTTGAACACTGATAGCTTCGGAGATGGTAGGAATCACATTTTATCAATTCTCATTAACTGCAAAAAATGAGAAGCCTCACCTACCACCTATAGAGCAAGATCTGAAGGCCCTGGCACTCTTAAATGGAGTCCTCTAGCAGACCTACTTCCTCTTTCTAGGTGTATGATGTCTTAGTTCAAGATAGCAAAATAAGCATACTATGCCCATATTGATCTGTCTGCTGCTTCCCCCATACACACTTGGTTTTATTATTGCCTTTCCAAAAGCATGCTATGGTTATTGGTAGAGGTCTTTCAAACATAACATATTGACAAATTTTGAACACTTATGCTATATCAGGCATCATGCTAATAAGTCCATTACACAATTCAAAGCTTAAACAGAAGAGTGTCCACTGACTATTCATCTCAGTTGTAAGCTGTAACCAATTATTTTCCAAGTGGCATCTCATGTTAGGAATTCTGAGACTAATTCTTCAAAATGCCTATTATTCTTTTTATTTCTGTACCTCCAAGTATTTAAGCTTATGACTTTTTTATTACATGTCCTTTATTTGTGTACATTTTCACCTTATTTTTTGATGTCCAAAATACCATATTTATGTATTTTTACTATAGCCTCCCTGCTCATGCTTACCTGTATCTTTCAGAGCCAACATGTATCAAGTAAAGCTTGCCTGTGATAGGAAACAAAGAAAGAATGAAACAAGTGTGTGTGTGTGTGTGTGTGTGTGTGTGACAGAGAGACAGAGAGACAGAGACAGAGGCTGAGACAGAGAGACAGAAAAGAGAGAGGGAACATTCACATAAAGTTTTCCTTAGTTGTGGATGAATATGCAAACATTGTACGGATGCTTTTCCATTGTGTCTGTTGAGTTTTTCTAGGTTGCTTGTCAAAAAGATCAGCATTTTATGTCAGGTAGAGTATAAGTACCTTCCATTCTCTGGTTTGGTGTGAGTAAACACTCTGGACCTATTCAGTCTGAGTCCTTGAAATGGGGAAGAGTTGGATCCTTTTTTTAAAAACATATTTCTGCAGTGAGATTTCCACATTGCATTTGTGGGTATGGGAATGAAGAACAGGCTAAGGGCTCTTTGAAGGCAGAAAGTATTCAGTGTGGAAAAGACCTTTATTAGATAAAGCAAGTGAGGAATGCAGATGGATTCAAACATCAGGGGAGGACATTCTTTGTGTGTGGATTTGCGGAGAGCCTAAATATCTTCAGTTAGTGTGTATCTAGCATGCTTACTTTTTATGTTGCATTTCAAGGACAATAACAAAGGTTCCTGAAAATATTTATTTGCATTAGAACAGCCTTTAGGGGTGTAAGAAAATGCCAATACTGCTGGTCAAGAGAATAAAGCTAATAAAAGCTAATTATTGTGTTTTAATGGCTATAGAAATAGTGAATTGTTCATATGATATAAAAAAGTCTTTGTGCCTTGTGTGAAGTAATTTGTATTATTAATTATGCAGCTTTTAAATGTTTCTGGTAACATTATAAGAAAGTAATTTTCAACTGAAACTTTGATTCAGTGATGGTGTTAATTACACAATACTCAAGAAATAACACAAATGAAATCTCCCCAAATATAATTTTGTCTTGATTCAAGCTCTGAACAAACACCCCACCCTAATCAATTACTCAGACCACCAATTCCATCATTGGCTCTACTTTTATCATTTCATTAGTTGTATTTTTCTCACACTTTTGTTCCATCTCCTTAAATTGTATCTTATCTCTTTCAGCTCCTCCCTTTTACAAGCATAGCAATCCTCAGCTGTTGATGTCATAGGATAGATATATATCACAATAAAAAAGTTACTGATATAAAAGAGAACCGCTTTAATCTGATTTGATGTACCAGATTTTATAATTATATAATTCAAGAAGTGACATAACCTTATCTGCAAATGCCTAATAAATATTCAACCCACAAGGATGAAAAATAAAAAAATGTATTACCTTAAGGCAAAGTAGTTTTGGTGTAATGCTTTTTGTTGACCATTGTCAAGTCTTTTTTTTTTTTTATGTTTCTTAGTCCATGTATTCATGATTGCTATTTACTTTAATGCTAGCTACTGTATAAGATTATGGTATGTTGTACCTTCTTCTTATGATTGTTCTTTTGTGTTAGAAGCAGTCTGTAAAATGATAGCATTTAATGGAGCTTCTGAGGAGGTTTTGCTCTCAGAGGCACATGAAATGGCCAACATTCTGTCACTTGCATGCAATTCTGTTCCATGCAAGTAAAGACTTTTTCTAACCTCTACTTTTTATTAACATTTTCTGCAGTTGGTTGTGCCCTATAAGAGAGCTGTACTTTTTATTTGTGGTCTTTCAACACAACAAACTGCGAGCTTAGGCATTCTCTTTTCTCTTCTTAGAAGAGTTGGTTTTCTCTACCTTTTCTCAACTACTAGGAAAGAGCAAATCAGTGTGCGTGTATGGACTGTAGAAGTACTAAGTGTAGTGGCTGTGTTTATGTCAAAGTGCCTTCAAGGCATAATGAAAATTTTAATCAGCCACAACACACCATTATGGGTTACAAATACAATTTGTTAACATATGAAGGAAAAATTGGTTATAACTCCCAAGAAATATCTACTGACCAAATTGTGTATTTCTTTATTTTTTTTAATTGATAATCAGGCAGAGGGATAAAAAAAGACAAACTCAGCAGAATATGGGACACAAAGTCCAATCAAAAGAGTTCATGAAATTTACTTCGAGTTCATTCACTCAAAGTAATTAGGCTCAATCCTGGCAAATTTAGTTATTTGGTTTTCTAATCTAAAGCTGATTAGAGCTAACTACATAGGGATCATACTGTTTAATTGTTTTCATTTAATATATACTGAACATTTCTCTGTCATCAAGTCTCTTCTAAAAAGAGTTAGTTTCTTTCTTTCTTTCTTCTTTCTTTCTTTCTTTCTTTCTTTCTTTCTTTCTTTCTTTCTTCTTTCTCTTTCTTTCTTTCTTTCTTTCTTTCTTTCTTCTTTTTCTTTTCTTTCTTTCTTTCTTTCTTTCTTTCTTTCTTTCTTTCTTTCTTTCTTTCTTTCTTCTTTCTTTCTTTCTTTTTCTTTCTTTCTTTCTTTTTTTTCTTTCTTTCTTTTTTTTCTTTCTTTCTTTTTTTCTTTTAAAGATTGCATAGCACTCAGTGATGTGGATTTACAATTTTTGAAATTAAACCCTGTTGGCATTTAGATTGTTTCTAAAACCTCTCTCTCAGAACAAATATTGTGATGAACTTTGTTATCTTCTCTAATTATTTCTGAGGGTAAAGTTGAATTAATCATTCTGAGTTTGAACAATTGTAAAGCTTTTGAAACACATTGCCAAATAGCCCTAATCATTATTTTTAATGACTAAATAGTATTCCATTTTGAATACATAAAGAATAATTAATAGTTAATATGTTAAATGTTTGCTGTCCAGTGCTGTTATAAGAACATCACACTTGTTAGCACATTTCTCTTTTTTTCCTTAAAGATTACTTATTTATTTATTCATGAGAGACTTAGAGAGAGAGGCAGAGACATAAGCAGAGGGAAAAGCTGGCTCCCTGTGGGTATCCTGATGTGGGACTCCATCCCAGGACCCAGAGATTACAACCTGAGCCAAAGCAGACTCTCAACCACTGAGCTACCCCAGGTGCCCCGTATTAGCTCATTTCATCTTAAAAATGATGTGAGGTAGGACTGCTCTCCAGATGAGAAAAAGGAGGCCTGGGACAATAAGGAGGCTTACTTTAGGTCAAACAAGTAATAGTTTGTAGGCAGGATTTGAGTCTCAAACTCTACATTAGTAGCTAACATTTACTAAAATTCAATAATACACAATCAGGCTTATTAACTCCCAAGTTAAAGTGTTTGAAATACATTGTTTAACCTTCTAAAGATTTCTAGTAGCTAACATTTACTAAAATTCAATAATATACAAACAGACTTACTAAACTCCCGAGTTAAAGTGTTTGAAATACATTGTTTAACCCTCTAAAGATTTCTATGCTGTATGCACACTTATGGATCTTAATTTTACTCATTAACAAAACAAAACAAAATGGAACTAAGGTTAGGTAACTTGCTCAAATCACATATTGAATAATTTGTTAAGGCAAGTTTTAAATTGAAGTTACTTGGGTTATGTGTCTCTACTGCCCAGACTAGATTTGGATTAGAAGTCCGGCCACTGCATTGGCCGTGGTGAAAGATACAGGTAGCTTGAACTAGGGGATGCATATGTGGAGATGGTGTGAAGCAGTAGGTTTAGGTTATGTTTCATTTAGAGGGAGAGCTTTAAAGACTTGCTGACAGATTTGATGCATGAGTGAGGGAAAGAGCAATCAATTCTGAAAAATTTGGGGCAGGCTTGTTTTTTTTTAAAATGATTTAGTTGCTGTTTTGCCCACAGATGTAACCCCATGAAGGCAGGGATCTTCTCTCCTTTTTCACTGTGCATACCCCACTGCCTAGGCACAAAGAGGTAGCAAGCCCAGAGGAGCTGTTCCAAAATATTTATTAATTTAATAATTATTATAAAGCTTAACATACTATCTAAATTATTTGCTGAAAATATTTCCCCATATGTTGTATATTTGTTTTTGGTATTTTAACAAAGTACTAAATATATTTAGATATAGGCCGTATTTTTTCTGAGGACTTAAGTCCATTTATTTATTGCTTTGTGATTTCTTTTGTGTCTAAAATATCATTCCCCTGTGCAAAGGTTTGATTAATAATCAGTTCTGATTCTTATGGCTGTTGCTTTCTGATTACTTCTTGAAAAAGCAACCTGATACTTATTTTTAAATTATGTAAGATAAGGGCCTAAAATGATTTTTCTTTCTAAATTACTAAGTAGTTACTTCATCTTAATTAATTAACTAATCCTTCCTTTTCTATTAAAAAACTCTATTGAATTCTTACAAATGATAATCTATTGCTAAATGTTTGTTTTACTACCACAGTCATGGTACTGGATGGTGATTTTATTGTACTGATTTTATCTCATGTTTGGAATATATGCATTTCTGATATATTTTTGGGTTGGACTATATTTGTTTGTAAATCTTAACTACTTATTCCTCCACATGATCTAGAGATGAACCACAGCCACATATAGATAAGCATCATATAGACAGGCATACGTTATGTTAATTCATATCAAGTAAAATTTAAAATTTTCTCAGTCACTTTAGCCCCATTTCACATGCTCAAAATAGCCAAATGGGGTGAGTGGCTACCACATTAGACTGTGCAGAATTATAGAACATTTCCATTATCCTGGAAACTTCTATCAGACATTAGAGAGTCAATTTTTTTTTCAAATTCCTAAAAATTTTCCAAGGATTTTAAAAATAGAATGCGGTGATATATTTAAACTACTTTGGGAATTATTGGCATCTTTACAATATTTGATTTCTATTTCTGGGGGTGTGTTAGGCAGCCACATTTGTAAAACAAATTATTTTTTCTCTCATTAAATTTTGTGGGTTTTTTCAATGCCATATATATTTTTGAATGAGGTTAATCCTAGGGGTTTTTAATTTTTGAAGTTATTTAATATGCGTTTAAAATTATTCTTTCAACCATTTTTCAGTTTAGATAGCCTAATTTTAAAAAATACAGTAAGCTTTTTAAAGAGAAATCTTGCATTTTACTTATTTTATTTGTAATTTGACATTTTGAAGGAGGATCTTTTTCTCTTTGGTACGTTTTAATGTTCCCTGAAAATTATTTTTTAAATTTATTTGTATAATTATCTGCTCCATTAAAAAATGTTTTAATATCTTTTTCCTTCAAATATTACTTACTTGTGTTTACTATTTTCTCTAATAAATTCCCAAAGGTTTTTAATTTTTTAAGTAGGTATCAATTTTTACTCAAGTTACCCTCACTTCTTATAAAGAATCTCTAGGTCTGTATACTCTGAAACATTTTTATGCTTTAGGATGATTTTGTGTATTCCTGCTATGACCTTCCATGCTCATTTCATCATTTGCCTTCAGGGTGTCTTATTTACTTCCCTGTAGAATTCCTACTGGTCATTTTGCTGTCTTCCTAGGTATGTTGAAGTCAGAACACTAGTAGAAGAGGAAGCTAGTATTTGAACACAAAGCTACCAAAGCCATATCACTTATGCTTTTAAAAAGTTATTTTTGAGAAAAATTCTAAGTTATTTTTACATTATGTATCACTCCTAATTGTACTGTTTTATAATAAAATTTACTGTTTAGAAACTATTTGAATACCCAACATTTGGTCAGTGTTTATAAATATTTTATGAATTCTTATAAAAATTTATTCTTTGCTTATAGGAAGTAGAATGGGAGCTAACATCAAATTTTGTTGATGAAGGCTCTATTTTGTTAATTATATTGTTCAAATTCTCTATTGTTTTTTGATTCCTCAATGTATGGCATTTTGGTAATGATTTTTTAATATTTTCCATTCAGTGGTATTATTGATTTTTTTATCACTATCTCATAATTTTAATTTGCTAATTCTTTAAATCTTGTGTGATGCCAATATTTTCAGCATTTCTATATTGTCCTTTATGCTGGCTGCTAAATTTTTGCCTATGCTCTCATGTGGAAACATCTTTAACATTCTTAAATGTTTAATGAAAAACATTAATATGGTTTTGTTTTTTATTCTCATCTTAAACTTGTTCAGTTATCTGTCCTATTTGGTATTGTTTTTGTGTTCCTAATGATCATATTATAACTTTGTCCTTTTTGAAATGTTGTTACTGCTTGGTTTCAGTATTTTTAAACATACAGAAGGTAGAAGCTCTACTAAATATTATCTTAAAGTATTATCCAGTTTATTTGTAAAAATCTATTTTTATCTAATTATCAAAACCAAAATAATTCAGTCCCCTTTTAGAGAGGAATAAAAACTGATGTTTTGACTTTTTTCACCCATTTCCTGTTATCTGTTAATCTATGTTTGCTAGTCCTGTGAAAATTTAATTATTTTAAATTGTATGTATAATAATGTGTATATGTATATGTATTGTATAAGAATGTATTTTATTAGTATAGCTCAAACAAGCATTTAGACTCATTAGAATCAACTTTATTTATTTATTTATTTATTTATTTATTTATTTATTTATGACAGACAGAGAGACACAGGCAGAGGGAGAAGCAGGCTCCATGTAGGGAGCCTGACGTGGGACTGGATCCTGGGTCTCCAGGATCACACCCCGGGTTGAAGGTGGCGCTAAACTGCTGAGCCACCAGGGCTGTCCTAGAATCAACTTCTTTCGGAGGTGTTGGTGGCTCAGCGGTTGAGCATCTGCCTTTGGCTCAGGGTCTGATCCCAGAATCCAGGATCGAGTCCCACGTTGGGCTCCTTGTGGGGAGCCTGCTTCTCTCTCTGCCTATGTATCTGCCTCTCTGTCTCTCATGAATAAATAAAATTTTTTTTTAAAAAAGAATCAACTTTTTTTTTTAAAGGCTGCGTTTATTTGAGAGAGAGAGAGAGCATGAGTGAAGTGAGGGGCAGAGGGAGAAGCAGACTTCCCACTGAGCAGGGAGCTCGATGTGGAGCTCCATCCCAGGATTCTGGGATCATGACCTAAGCCGAAGCAGACACCCAACTGACTGAGCCACCCAGGCACCCCTAGAATCAACTTATTTTGTTTGTAATTTGACTTTTTAAAGAAGAATATTTTTATCTTTGGTAGGTTTTAGTCTTCCCTGCAAATTATTTTTAAGCACAGTTTTGCCATTCTTTTTTTTTTAAATTTTTATTTATTTATGATAGTCACACACACACAGAGAGAGAGAGAGAGAGAGAGAGAGGGAGGCAGAGACACAGGCAGAGGGAGAAGCAGGCTCCATGCACTGGGAGCTGACGTGGGATTCGATCCTGGGTCTCCAGGATCGCGCCCTGGGTCAAAGGCAGGTGCCAAACCGCGCCACCCGTGGATCCCCAGTTTTGCCATTCTTGATGGTTAATTCATCTCCCTGAAATTGGGAGAATATCTTTTTATAACGTCTGCAGATACGATAGCTTATGATACTGTTTCTGAGGCCCAGCAGACCTGAAACTATTTTTGGTCAACATCACATATAAATTTCAGAGTCAGTTGAATATATTGTTCTTTCACAGCTTTTCCCTGTGAGGTAATACTAGCTTTCCCTTCTGCTTTTTGTCATTTATTTAATTCGTTTTAGGCAATCTGCTTTGGTAGCTTTGAGAACAGAAAGTTGGATCTGGGGATAAAGGATGATTCTTTCCTTAATTTTGCTCTTTGAGAAAACAACAAAGGTGTACTTGATATTGATTTTGGGTATTCATTGCATATTAGGAGGACCTTCTTCAGGACTTTAAATTCTTAATATGTGTAAATTCTGAGTATTATATGTATTGTCAATTCATTGTTTCCCAGGTTTACTTAAATTTAGGATCATCTACTATTAGTGGGTTGCAGCTAACTAGTCTTCCTTTTCTACTTCTGTTTTTAACCTGTTTTTATCTTTATTTGTATTCTGTGTGCTTTCTCGTTTGTCATCAGCATCACTAATTCAATTTTTCTGAACCATCAGGTGTGCTATGTATTGCTACCATTATACTTTTGATTTTTGAGATTTTATTGTAACAGTCTTTTCTTATTATGTATTTAGCTTATTTGAAAGAATGTCTTTAAAATCTTAACTGAAAACCTGAAGTTCATTTAAAAAAATATTACTAAGTTTTATAAAGTATTTATGTTTCGGGAGAGACAGGGAAGGCTTTCCGTTCTTAGTCATTAACATATAGCTTATCTTATGTTCAAGATTTCTCCCCCATCTCAAACCCCTCACTCCTAAAGCCCTTGACTTATATTCTTTGACATGATTAAATAACAGAGACATCTAGACTATAGAACAGAAGATCAGTGTACCCTAGGATTTTTGTCATCTTCCTCTGCTTTGTCCTGGTTGTTGGTTCTTCTTTTCAGAAGTGGAGATGGCAAAGCTAGGATGATTTAAAGTGGAGTGCCTTGCGTGTTTCTTGGTTAGGGGCAGGTAGATAACTTAGTACATGATATTTTCTCCTTTTTAGCAAGTGTTCCTGATAAGATTTGTGAATTCACTGGCATTGCGAAGGGACAAAACTTGTGATCCATGTGGAAATCTAGTCATTCTAAGAGACTGTTGTGGTTATTAACAAGATGAAGATATGGCCATTGGTCCTAGGTTCTTATTACAAATAATAGAAAATGAAACATTTCAGGGAAAAGATCTAAATGTTTTAGGAAGCTGAAGGATAAACAGGTCCCCCCCCCCCCCCCCGCTACACACACAATCAAGAAATGTTCTTTCTTGTTCTTTGTACATTATTGTTGCTTCAGCCAATTTCATAGAGGTCTTAAAGGAGTTGCTTTATGTCCTAATTCATTCAAACATATTCTTAGAAATGAACTTCTATAGGGTGTAAAATAGATTTTAATATCTAACCTATTTTAGAAAGTTTTTTTAATCAGATTGATTCATTTTTCCTTCTTTGTTCTAAATTTATTTAAGCTTTAATGATTTAGTCAATGATCTGTCACATTCTATTTTTTTACTGTCTCCTTCCTCAATGATCCTAGATAGACAAGATGTTGTCATATCTTATAGGTGGTAACAGAGAGGTTTCTTTAAAAATTTGTAACTCAACACAGTATGAATTTGAATTATTCCTCTTTGATATTTTCCCTATTAATTTGTATAGTTCTTAAGTACTTTTACCAAATTAGGGCAACTTGGCTTGCTTTGAATTGTGTTAAAAACAGTCAGACTACCTCTAACTTCCTCATTGAAGGAACTTCTCTCACAATCTTGCAACCCTGCCAAATGTACATACACATACACTTTGCACTTTATTCCCCACTTCACATATTGCTTCTTTCAAAGAGTTTATGAAAATTCCAGTAGCTATGTATGAAATCCTGGCAGATTCTGTGAGCACATTTTGATCCTAAACTCTTCAACAGCTCATAAAAAGATCAGATCTACCTGTGCTCCTCACCCTAGTCCCTCACTAACTCTTCATAGGAGGCCATGTGCTGTAAGACAACAACAACAACAACAACAACAACAACAACAACAAAGAGGTCATGATTTCCACAATCTAATTTAGAACTGCCTCATTTGTGTTGCAGCTTAATTTCCAAAGAGCATGGGAAGCATGATGGAATGGAATTCCCCCACAACTTCTCCATCAGCCAAGTCTCCATATGGTACTTGAATAATTCTCAAGTGCGATGATAAAATATCTGGCCAAATTGATATTGTTTGTCTCTTCAGACGTAGAAAGGAGGCCTCATAGAGAATGATGCTACATAATTAATGAGTAGAGTTTTTTTTTTTTTTTATCAGTGCATAGAACATAGCCCCCAGGATAGGATAAGGTGTTCTTGAGCAAAGGAGAACTAAATATAGAGGAACAAAATGACCTCATGGATTTACTGATGACAGATAATAGTCCCCTCTTATCTTGCCCTGCATACTGTTGTAGGAATGTCATAACTCAGATCTGCTTCACTTTCCTCTTTCCACTGGTTTGGAACATATCAGTTGTGTCCCAACACGTGGTCTGTATTAGAATAGCTGGGGAAGCAGGATTAAAGTGCTGATTCCTGGGTCCTATCCTCAAGCTGCTAAATTTGGGGGAGTGAGGCTTAAAAGTCTGCATTTTAATCAAACGTTTAGAGTGGATCTAATAATTCACAATCATGTTTAGTTCCATCACAATAGATTCTAAAGGATAAGACTGGTGACAAAGAGGAGGATGGCAGAACCAATGATAGGCACCAGGCTTTTCCTCCAGGAATGCAGAGGAAATCAGAGCTTGTTTTCAACATATTTTTCATACTCCTTTGAGGCAAATGTTAGCCTGACTCAAAGAAAAAATGCTGGAATGGGGAAGATGGCATGGTGTGAGGTGGTGCTGGGTGACAGGTACATAGTTCCTTTCTTTTGGCTCTCAGAAAGCTGAGGGTAATAACAGCTCAGGGGGGAATCGGACTGAGGGCTATAGTTAACAGTGGCAGTGCCATCTATTAATTTAATTTCTTGCATTTGCCAGTAGGATTTACTTGCTTATATTTTTCCAAGCCAAGAGTAGAATGTTTTAGGTACATAAAAGCATGGAGTAGGGGGCTGATAGAATTATTTTTGTAAGAAGTGGTAGGAAATAATATCTGAACTGGGTGAAGATTATTAACATATAGATATCATCCATTTATTTTGCTTCATGCTATTTACACTATACTGATTCTAAGTAGTAATTGCCCAACAGGAAAACAAAAGAATGGCAAAGAACAACAAAAAGAAACCAAAAGCAAATTAAATAAAAAAGCAACAAATCCATATTTAAGGCAAATCTTTATTTGAAAACAGGAAAGCGGGCAGCCCTGGTGGCTCAGCGGTTTAGCACCACCTTCAGCCCAGGGCCTGATCCTGGAGACCTGGGATTGAGTCCCACGTCAGGCTCCCTGCGTGGAGCCTGCTTCTCCCTCTGCCTGTGTCTCTGCCTCTCTCTGTCTCTGTATCTCTCATGAATAAATAAATAAAATCTTTAAAAAAATCTCTAAAAAAAAAAAGAAAACAGGAAAGCATTTATATCTAGATGATTCAAGTTAGATGTATTCAAGAGTTAGAAACCATGGGTTTCAGAGTACAAATTCCCCTGCACTTGAGCCAATGAAGTGAATGTTAGGGAAATACTGTAAGTCTGATATCAAAATATTTTCTACTTGGAGGGAGGGGATGTGCATTTCTTTGGTTCAAGTGAGAGAGTGTTCAGGGTTGAGTAGCTGCTGGTGAGGACCGTTCTAGGCCTTCATCAAGTTTAGCTATATAATCATATTGAAACCAGAACTTTATAGCCACGTTCAAAAGTTCGAGAATGGATTTTCACTCTTGCAATTTAAAGGAAAAAGTGAGTAATATTCCATTGTATACATAACGTGGATGGAACTGGAGGGTATTATGCTGAGTGAAATAAGTCAGTCGGAGAAGGACAAACAGTGTATGTTCTCATTCATTTGGGGAATATGAATAATAGTGAAAGGGAATATAAAGGAAGGGAGAAGAAATGTTGGGAAATATCAGGAAGGGAGACAGAACATAAAGACTCCTAACTCGGGGAAACGAACTAGGGGTGGTGGAGGGGGAGGAGGGCGGGTGTTGGAGGGGAATGGGTGACGGGCACTGAGGTGGACACTTGACGGGATGAGCACTGGGTGTTTTTCTGTATGTTGGTAAATTGAACACCAATAAAAATTAATTAAAAAAAAAAAAAAGGAAAAAGTGAAATTCCATTTAGGTGGAAAAGAAGCTACCATGCCCGGTTTTCTTCCCATATATGATGCCCTACAGACGCTTTTGCTGGAAGTGTGCAGGAATGTGTCTCCCGGAGGTTGGTGCAGGGTTTATGATGGATGCAAGTCCTGGAGTGCTGTGAGCCACCAGAGGAGAGTTCATTTATGTGGGCTCTCCACCTTTTGGCTTACCCTATAACTTCTGCCCGTAAAGGTGCTTGCTTTTATTCTATTGTGGGCTTTGTTGCCAAAGGCAGAGGATATTTTCTTTTTAAGAGAGCCCTTAGATGCTTCCTCCCGGTTGTGATGCTGGAGCAGTGTGGATAAGCTGGCTATGTTATCACCGGCACCCTACCTGCTCTCCTAATTCTCCAGAGAGTAAGTGTTCTTCCTAAAAATTACAGCTATATCGAGTGCCTCTGTGTCTTTAGACACTCTTTTAATGTGCTAGTATAAAGTAAAAGTCTTTTTGAAGATATATTTTATGGGCAAGTGCTTTCTGGGGCCTCTTGAGATGTTCACAAGTACTGAATCAAGGTACCTTTATGGTGGTTTAATGACAACATAGAACACTTGTTAGAAAGGGCCCTTTTGATATGTATCCCAGGGCATGTCACAATTAGAGTGAAGTGAACTGTTGATTTTGTTTGTACCTCCACTCACAAAGCCCCCTTCGTCGAGTGAGGCTTTGGCAACTACAGATGTGGTTTTCTTAATTCCCCACAGATGAAAGATATCTGCCAGGATGGAAATTTGGAAAATGACATATACACCTGCGAAATTAGGCAAATTCTTACAAAGTTTGTATTCCAACCAATACACAGGAGCCACAACAATGCCTTGTTTTGTGAGAGGTTTTTTTTTTTTTTTTTTTTCTGGCTGTGCAAATAACATGTGTGCAGGACTGTACAGGCTTACAGGGAATATTCATCATTATTTACTGTGTCAAACCCAAATGGAGGGCCAAATTGGCAGCATTCCAGGAGAAGGAAGCCACACCTATTTGTGAAAAATGGAACAGATTTCTGTAGCTGCCCTCACCTTGACTCTTTGGTTCAAGGGGGTGGTGCTAGGACATGTAGTATTGTGAGTGGCGTATGTAGGCTAGCTGTGAGGGCTGGCCATGATGCTGCTCCATAAAATCCCACAGATCACACCTGAGTTATGTACCGTCCTGATTATAATAAGGGGTTGGAGCAAGGGATGATGAGCAGGGGAATGTGTGTGACCTGGCTGGGACCTCTCGCTTCTCACTGATTGCCACTGATTGATTGGCCAGCTCTGTCTGGGCAGAGTGCCCTTCCTCTTAGCTCTCGAAATGCTAGAGCCTCAGAAGAGGAGATTGAGGAGAACGCTGTGCTATTTGAGGCTCTTGGTCTTCAAGACACTCAAACAGCAGACCTGGATTTTTAAAAATTGAGAAGCTGTCTCATTTGCATCAAGACTTTCTTTCTATACCATAGCGAGACTTATATCAGGGCTTCTTCAGTAGAACAACTCCCCGGTCAACTGTTTGTATTATCCAGGATTCTTGAATGGGTATGGAGAAGCAACATTTGGGATCAGCCTCAAGTGGCCACAGTCTATTCCATGGCATCCCAGAGTCTCTGAAACAATGTAATTTGAGCATTTTATGGACTCTCGGGGATTATTTGGGAGAATGATGAACCAGAACTAAATAAGTAAACCTAACCTGCTACTTAATCAGGAGTAACTACATTGATTATCCAGGTGAAAAGTAGTTTGATTTCAGACCACCAGCTACAGGACACATGGTGTCTATCCACATTTGAGGCATGAAGCCGTATTAAATGCAAGATGTCCTACTGTTTCTATTAAATGACAATAATAGA